>NW_020837958.1:7176062-7354942 GCF_003676395.1 Aethalodelphis obliquidens | reverse complement strand
TATATATATATAGTAGGATTACATATATATGTATGGTAGGAATACATATATATATAGTAGGATTATATATGTATGGTAGGAATATATATATATAGTAGGATTACATATATATGTATGGTAGGAATATATAGAGAGAGTAGGATTACATATATATGTGTGGTAGGAATACATATATATATATATATATATATATATATATATAAAATTAAGCCATGAAAGAAGAAGGAAATCTTTTCATATGAGATCACATGGATGAACCTCCTTGAGGGCATTATGCTATGTTAAACAATTCAGACAGAGAAAGACAAACACCATGTAACCTTACTTACATGCAAAATCTAAAAACAAAAACAAAAAACTGAGCTCATAGATACAAAGAACAGATTGGAGGTTGCCAGAGGGGTTGAGAAGAGAGGTGGGCAAAATGGGTAAAGGGGATGAAAAGGTACAACTTCCAGCTATAAAGTAAATGTCATGGGATGTAATGTACAGCATGGTGACTCTAGTTAATAATTCTATATTGTATATTTGAAAGTTGCTAAGTAAGTAAATCTTAAACATTCTCAACACAAGAAAAAAATTGTTTTGTATAGTGATGGATCTTAACTAGACTTATTGTGGTGGTCATTTTGTAATATATACAAATATCAAATTATCATGTGTACACCTGACACTAAATATACCCTTATATATTATACCTCAATAAAAAATAAAATTAAAAAAAGATATACAGAGGGCAAAAAAGACATAAAATGTTCTCAGCATCATTTACATTAGGCAAATGAAAGTTAAAATCACAATGATATATCACTACTTACCAACCAGAACGGCTACAATTAAAAAGACTGACTTTACCAAGTCTGGTGAGGATAAGCAACAAATGAATCACTTATACTTGTTGGTATAAAAAATCCTCTATTGGGGGACTTCCTGGTCGGTCCAGTGGTTAAGACTCCATGCTCCGAACTGCTGGGGGCACGGGTTCGATCCCTAGTCGGGCAACGAAGATGCCACATGCCACGCAGTGCGGCCAAAAAAGTAAAAATAAATAAATAAACAATAAAAATAAATAAAAAATACTCTGTTGGTAATACAAAATAGGAAACACAATTTAAAACACTTTTGGAGTTTCTTAAACATAAAATACCATATGATGAAGTTATTCAATTCTTTGGCTGCTATCCAAGAAAAATGCAAATATATTTTCACATAAAGTTTTGCACAAAAATGCTCATAGCACTTTTTTTCGATAATATCCAAAAACCAGAAACAACCCAATATCCACCAACAGGGAAATGAATAAATAATATGTGTCCAATCCATACAGCGGATAACTACTCAGCAATAGAAAGGAATAAACTAGTGATACACAAACATGCTGGGAGAAGGAAGCCAGAACAAAAGAGTATAGCCTTTATAAGTCAATTTCCAAATAAATTTCTAGACAATGCAAGCTACTATATGGTGACAGAATGTAGTTTAATTTTATTGCCAGAAATGAAGAGGCGAGAGGAAATTCAAAGAGCCACAAGGGAATTTTGGGAGTACAATTTCTGTGCCCATTTACTTGACTATGGTGTTGGTTTCATGGGTGTATAAGTAGGTCAAACTCAATAAATTATACATATTAAAAGTATACGTGTATCCATATATATTTATATACCCCTCAATAAAGTTGTAAAACATTTTTAAAAATTAAAAATGTAAAAGAAACTATAGCTGACCCTTGGACAACACATGTTTGAACTGTGTGGGTCTACTTATATGTGGAATTTTTTCAATTAATATATTTTTTAAAAATTGGAGACTTGCAACAATTTGAAAAAACTCAACAGATGAACTGCCCAGCCTAGAAATATTGAAAAAATTAAGAAAAATTTAGTTATGTCATAAATGCATAAAACATCAAGTAGATACTAGTCTATTTTATCATTTACTACCATAAGGTATACACAAATCTATTAGAAAAAGTTAAAATTTATCAAAACTTTTGCACAAAAATGCTTAAACACCATACATGGCACCATTCATAGTGAAGAGAAAAGTAAACCAATGTAAAGATGCAGTATTAAATTATCACTGCATAACATTAACTGTAGTACACACTGTATAACTGTAACAATTTGTAGCCACCTCCTGTTGCTACTGCAGTGGGCTCAAGTGTTGTGAGTATTGGTTTAAAATGCCATGTGACACTAATCAACTCTGTATGATTAGTTGACACTAATCAACTCTCTCCAGTGAATTGTGTATTGCAGTAAAATGTGATCTCTCACAGTTCTCGTGTACTTTTCATTGTGTTTAGTGCAATACCATAAGCCTTGAATAACACCACAGGACCCATGCAAAGTGTCACTAGTGATGTTGGAAGTGCTCCCAAGAAACATAGAAAAGCCATGACACAACAAGAAAAACTTGAATTGCTTATTATGTACCATTAGACTGAGGTCTGCGGCTGCCTGTGGTTGCCCACCATTTCAAGACAAATTAATCCAGGATAAGGATCATTGGGGAAAAAAGAAAGGAAATTCATGAAGTCTTCACTGCAGCTGCAACAGCAGATGCAAAAACCTTGCACTTTTTACAACATACCTTTTTATCTCATATTGAAAATGCAGCTTTTATGTGGGTGCAGGGTTGCTAGAGACTCTAATATGATTTGAGAAAAAGCAGTCATTATATGACAACATAAAGTAAAAGGAAGGTGAAGAATTTAAAGCTAAAGAATTTAATGACAGCAAAGAATTGTTTGAAAATTTTAGAAAGAGGTTTGGTCTAAAAAAAAAAGTCAAGATACTAAGATTAGCAGCTTCTGCCAACCAAGAGGCATCGGACTAGTTCCCAGATTCCATTAAGAAAATCACTGAGGAGAAAAGATATCTGCTGAAACAGGTTTTTTGTAAATGAAAGTTCCCTCTTCAGGGGGAAAAAAAAATGTCACAAAGGACATTTATTAGTAAGGAAGAGAAGCAAGGACCAGGATTTAAGGCAGGAGGGGTAGGCTAACTCTAATGTTTTATGCAAATGCAGTCAAATTTATGATCATGAATGTTCTTATCTCTAAAGCTGTTAAGCCCTGAGCCTTGAAGGAAAAAGATCAAAACCAGCTGCCAGTCTTTTGGTTGTACAACACCAAGGCCTGGACAATGAGAACACTTTCTCTGGTTTGGTTCTATCTATGCTTTGTCCCTGACTTCAAGAAGTACTTTTCCAGTAAGAGACTGCCTTTTACAGTTCTTTTTATATTGGACAATGTCCCTGGCCACCCAGAACCCAATGAGTTCAACACTGAATGTGTCAAAGTGGTCTACTTAACGTGAAACATGTCTCTAATTTAGCCTCTGGATCAGGGGGTCATTAGCATCTTTAAGGCTCATTGCACACTGTACTCTATGGAAAGGACTGTCAGTGCTATGGAAGAGAAACCCAAAAGAGAGGACATCCTGAAAGTCTAGAAGGATTACACCATTGCAGATGCCATCACTGTTATAGAAAAAGCTGTGAAAGCCATCAAGCCCAAAACAATAAATTCCTGCTGGAGAAAACTGTGTTCAGAAGTTTTGCATGACTTCACAGAATTTATAACAGAGCCAATCAAGGAAATCAAGAAAGAGGTTGTGGATATGGCAGAAAAGGTGGGGAGGGGGTGAAGGGTTTCAAGAAATGAGTCCTGAGAAATTCAAGAGCTAAAGGACACCACTTTGCTACTCCAGCTTTATTTTGATTTCTATTTACATAGAATATCTTTTTCCATCCCCTCATTTTCAGTCTGTATGTGTCCCTAGGTCTGAAGTGGGTCTCTTGTAGACAGCATATATGCAGGTCTTGTTTTTGTATCCATTCAGCCAGTCTGTCTTTTGGTTGGAGCATTTAATGCATTTACATTTAAGGTAGTTATCGATATATTTGTTCCTATTAGCATTTCTCAATTGTTTTGGGTTTGTTATTGTAGGTCTTTTCCTTGTCTTGTGTTTCCTGCCTAGAAAAGCTCCTTTAGCATTTGTTTTAAAGCTGGTTTGGTGGTGCTGAATTCTCTTAGCTTTTCCCTGTCTGAAAAGGTTTTAATTTCTCCTTCGAAACGGAATGAGATCCTTGCTGGGTAGAGTAATCTTGGTTGTAGGTTTTTCCCTTTCATCACTTTAAATATGTGCTGCCACTTCCTTCTGGCTTGCAGAGTTTCTGCTGAAAGATCAGCTGTTAACCTTATGGGGATTCCCTTGCATGCTATTTGTTGTTTTTCCCTTGCTGCTTTAATATTTTTTTCTTTTTATGTAATTTTTCATAGTTTGATTAATATGTGTCTTGGCATGTTTCCCCTTGGATTTATCCTGTATGGGACTCTCTGTGCTTCCTGGACTTGATTAACTATTTCCTTTCCCATATTAGGGAAGTTTTCAACTATAATCTCTTCAAATATTTTCTCAGTCCCTTTCTTTTTCTCTTCTTCTTCTGGGACCCCTACAATTTGAATGTTGGTGTGTTTAATGTTTCCCAGGGGTCTCTGAGACTATCCTCGTTTCTTTTCATTCTTTTATCTTCATTCTGTTCTGCAGTAGTTATTTCCACTATATTATCTTCCAGGTCACTTCTCCATTCTTCTGCCTCAGTTATTCTGCTATTGATTCCTTCTAGAGAATTTTTAATTTAATTTATTGTGTTGCTCATCATTGTTTGTTTGCTCTTTAGTTCTTCTAGGTCCTTGTTAAACATTTCTTGTATTTTCTCCATTCTATTTCCAAGAGTTTGGATCATCTTTACTATCATTACTCTGAATTCTTTTTCAGGTAGACTGCCTATTTCCTCTTCATTTGTTTGGTCTTGTGGGTTTTTACCTTGCTCCTTCATCTGTTGTGTGTTTCTGTGTCTTCTCATGTTGCTTAACTTACTGTGTTTGGGGGTCTCCTTTTTTGCAAGCTGCAGGTTCATACTTCCCATTGTTTTTGGTGTCTGCTGCCAGTGGCTAAGGCTGGTTCAGTGGGTTGTGTAGGCTTCCTGGTGGAGGGGACTAGTGCCTGTGTTCTGGTGGATAAGGCTGGATCTTTTGTTTCTGGTGAGCAGAACCGCATCCGGTGGTGTGTTTTGGGGTGTCTGTGACCTTATTATGATTTTAGGCAGGGTCTCTGCTAATGCGTGGAGTTGTCTTCCTGTCTTGCTAGCTGTTTGGCAATAGGGTGTCCAGCACTGTAGCTTGCTGGTCATTGAGTGGATCTGGGTCTTAGCGCTGAGATGGAGACCTCTAGTAGAGCTTTCACTGTTTGATATTATGTGGAGCTGGGAGGTCTCTGGCGGATCAGTGTCCTGAACTTGGCTCTCACACCTCAGAAGCACTAGCCTGACACCCAGCCAGATCACCAAGACCCTGTCAGCAACACGGCTCAGAAGAAAATGTAGAAAAAAAGAAAAAAGAAAGAAAAAATAAAATTATTAAAATAAAAAATAATTATTAAAAATAAAAAAATTAAAAAGTAATAAAAAATTGAAAAAGAAAAAAAATAGAAGGAAAGAAGTAGCACCAAACCAAAAAACAAATCCAACAATAACAAGTGCTAAAAAGTATACTTAAAAAAAAAATAACAAAAAAAATGGACAGACAGAACCCTAGGACAAATGGTAAAAGCAAAGCTATAGAGACAAAATCACACATAGAAACATACACATACACCCTCACAAAAAGAGAAAATGGAAAAAAAAAATGTATCGTTGCTCCCAAAGTCCACCGCCTCAATTTTGGGATGATTCATTTTCTATTCAGGTATTCCACAGATGCAGGGTACATCAAGTTGATTGGAAGATTTAATCTGCTGTTTCTGAGGCTGGGATAAATTTCCCTTTCTCTTCTTTTTTCGCACAGCTCCTGGGGTTCAGTTTTGGATTTGGCCCCGCCTCTGCCTGTAGGTCACCTAATGACATCTGTTTCCTACCCAGACAGGACGGGGTTAAAAGAGCAGCTGATTCGGGGGCTCTGGCTCACTCAGGCCTCGGGGAGGGAGGGATACGGAATGCAAGGCGAGCCTGCAGCCGCAGAGACCAGCGTGACATTGCACCAGCCTGAGGCACGCTGTGTAATCTCTCAGGGAAGTTGTCCCTGCATCACAGGACCCTGGCACTGGCAGGCTGCACAGGCTCCTGGAAGGGGAGGTATGGCTAGTGACCTGTGCTTGCACACCCGCTTCTTGGTGGCTACAGAAGGAGCCTTAGCATTTCGTGCCCATCTCTGTTGTCTGCGCTGATAGCCGCAGCTCGCGCCCATCTCTGGAGCTCGTTTAGGCGGTGCTCTGAATCCCCTCTCCTCACGCACCCTGAAACAATGGTCTCTTGCCTCTTAGGCAGCTCCTGACCTTTTCCCGGACTCCCTCTTGGCTAGCCGTGGTGCACTAGCCCCCTTCAGGCTCTGTTCACGCTGCCAACCCGTCCTCTCCCTGGGATCCGACCTCCGAAGCCTGAGCCTCAGCTCCCAGCCCCCACATGTCCCGGCGGGTGAGTGCTGGTCGGCACCGATCCTCTGTGTGGGAATCTCTCCACTTTGCCCTCCGCACCTCTGTTGCTGTGCTCTCCTCCACGGCTCCGAAGCTTCCCCCCCTGCCACCCCAATGCCATCTCCGCCCGCCAAGGGGCTTCCTAGTGTGTGGAAACTTTCCCTCCTTCACAGCTCCCTCCCAGTGGTGCAGGTCCCGTCCCTATCCTTTTGTCTCTGTTTATTCTTTTTTCTTTTGCCCTACCCAGGTACGTGGGGAGTTTCTTGCCTTTTGGGAGGTCTGAGGTCTTCTGCCAGCGTTCAGTAGGTGTTCTGTAGGAGCTGTGCCACGTGTAGATGTATTTCTGATGTATTTGTGGGGAGGAAGGTGATCTCCACGTCTTACTCTTCCGCCATCTTGAAGGTCTCACAGGAAGATGATGTTTAAGGTGATGGCTTGGGCCATTTCAGGGAGTTAGTTTTCCTGGGTATCTCCCATGTATACTGGAAGTGTACATGTTATTAAACGTTTGTTTCCTCCTACTAATCTGTCTTCTGTTACAGGGGGCTCTCAGCCAGGAACCTAGATGGGCACAAGGAAAATTATTTTTCCCTCCCCAACATAGTCTTGAAAAAGAAGGAAGAAAGAAAGGGAGTGGGGAGGGGATGTGAGGGAGGTATTGAGAGAGAGAGAGGGAAAGAGAAAGATAAAGGAAGAAGAGAGGAAGTTGGGAGGGCTAAAACTGGTTAGCAGCAGAGTTCCACCCAGGGAAAAAGTGGTACATATTTAGGAACCCACTTACATGGGTATGTTTAATCATTCAGATAAAGCCCCTTGTGGATATCCTTTGTGAAATAGGACTAGAAAAGATTTAGTTACATTGAAAGAAGTTAAACATTTTTATTATGGAATAGAATCAAATACAAAGCATAGTTAAGACATTGTGAAGAAGGATGAGGGGCTGAGCAGAAACCCCAAGGAGAAATTCCTAGTGGCATCTCTGCCACAAAAAATTTTAAAATTGGACAGTCTTACTTTTAATTTTTAATTGTTTGCTGTGTTATTACACAAGTTTCATGGGTTCTTCACTGAAGTTTTATATACTAACAAATGTTCTTTTCAAGTAATAGTGTTACTGAACCAAACTTGGATTTGCTTGTCCAATGCGCAGCAAAGTCAATCTACCGGCACCAGACTGTGGTGAAGGAAATAAAGCATTTACTACAGGGCAAAGCAAGGAGAATGGGCAGCTCGTGTTCAAAAGATCCAAACTCCCTTATGTCCCTCAGGGAAAGGGTTTTTAAAGACAAGGTGAGGGAAAGTGTCTCAGGGTGCCTGATCAGCTCGTGGACATTCTTCTGATTGGTTGGTGATGAGGTAACCAGGTGGTATTTTGGGAGTCAACATAATCAACTTTCTGGTTCCAACTGGTCTGAGGTCCATGGTGGTCAGCATGTGGTTAACTTCTTCCACTTGGTGAGGGTTTTAGTATGTGCAAAACAACTCAAGGATGTGGTCCAGGAGATTGTCTATAGCTCTGGAGGAGGAACTAAACATCCTTCACTTTGTTTTATGGCTAAACTATTATTATTTCATCTTGCTTGACTGTTTTCCTTTGTTTCTGTAATATTTTCACTTATTTGATTAAATTCACTCGGGGAAGGCCTAGGAGTGTAAAGCTTTTCTATAAACAAGAGGTAGGGATTATGGGGGGTTCTGTCCTCAGAAAGGCCCTGTATGGTCCTGCTTGGTTTCAATAGTTGGGAAAATCAAGGGAAACCAGCAGAATACCATGTGTATCTCAGCACATGCCAGAGAGAAGAGAAAAAAGCACTGGAATTAAAATAGGTGGTTCATTGAAAAGAGAGGTGATGACGTGGGAAATTTGCAAAACTCTTTTGGAGAGTGCCTACTTTCTTGGAATGAGGGTTAAGGCAGTTCAAACCAATTTTCTTTCAATATCAAAGTCTTGTGTGACCTTTGATACCCTAGTTGCTATATAACTAGAGGGTAAAGTAAGAAGTAAGAGCAAACAACCTTTAAGGCCTCCTTCAACTCTGAAATGCTTTGATTCTAAGAGGAGCATATGACTGTTTACCAATATATCAAAGTCTTGTCAGTGTCACTGTGGTTTGGGCCAATTACTACATTTATTTACCATTTGGGAACTTCATTTAGGGCTTGAGGTACAAGAATAAAATAAGTCAAGCTCAAAGAAATAACAGTGACATTGACAGTTCACACGATCAGCAAGTCTTTCAGGGAGTTACAGAATGGTAACATTTATAAGACACCGTTGCTGTTACTAAAGTGGAGTAAGAGATTAGTAGAGAAAACTGTCCCTAAAGCCTCTTTACAGAGTAAATCAAACCTGACCTACTGGCCCAATGTTGCTGTCACATCAGGAGAGACCAAACCACTAAAAATGGCAAATGCAGTCAATCCATTATTGCTTCTTTGGGGGAAACAGAAAAAGAGCCATTCTGCCAGCTCTTCTTAAAAGTGGGAGGCCCTAGATACTGCCAGCCTTTTGACTGGATTACCCAAGACAGTTTGTAGTTAAGTATCAAAGAGAAAAATCAATGTTTGCTTATTAACTCTGAACAAAGAAGTTTTGAGAGTTTGCCATAAAATTCACAGTTTAGTTACCTTAACCACAAAAGTTCAATGATAAGCAAATATGGTCACTGTCATGCTTGTTAACTCTTTATACACTGTTATATTTAGACAACAGAGAGGTAATAATATTAACCTTGATGGTAATTTGAATACTAGAGGAACTTCTGAGTTCTGATACTTTGACTTATCAATAGTACCCTGATGAGCATCATTCTGTAATTATAAAAAGGACTGACTAGCTTAAACAAGATTGTACAAAGTTTGTGAAAAGGAAAATGTATATGTGTCAATAAAATCATGGCCGAACTCCGGAGAAATGACAATAATTGAAAATCAATAGGTATCATACACTATGCTAGAATATTTCATTGTGGAAAAGGTAAGCCCCTTGTTAATAAATTCAACACAAAAGCTATGGAGCTAGAATTCAAACCCATCTCTTGTTTTTGCACTCTAAACTCTATAATATTACTTGATGGGACAAAATGCATAAGGCCAAGATTTAGAATTCAAGGTCTAAATCTAGCTCTGCCACTAACTAGCTGGGCGACATTCAACAAGCCACTTCAACTGTCTGGATCATGTTTCTCTCATCCGTAAAATGAAGGTGATGGACTTTGTGACCTTCCTTCCAAAGGTAAAATTTAGGATTAATTTGCTACCTCTTCATTACCTCTACATTATGGTACAGAATTTCATTCTGAATAATCAGAGGAGGAACTTTCCTTTGTCTATAGATCTAAGGCTTATGCAGTCATTCACCTAGATCTTGCAGAAACATTCCTATCTCTCTTTTTCCAACTTTAAATTCCCCACTGGACTAATTTTATTTGAAGGATTGTTCCCACTGAGCTCTGTGTGAAAAGAAACTGACATCATATGAATATTTACCCATCCACATTAAACGAGACATGAAAATATTCCAACTACTCTACTCATTCTATTAATATTTTGGTTTAATGGATATGGAAGACTCACTGACTCCTGATCTCTTTCCCAGCTGGTCTCCACAGAAACAACTGGACTGATGTGTACATACATTTCACTTACTAATTGCATAGCTGGATGTTTCAAGATCACTCTGACGCTCAGCAGAGCAAGGCACGTTACAATAAAAGATTTCTGTGTGGGAGAAGCTACTGCAATTTTTCAAGATCCAAAGGATTTATTAGTTAGAACCTTTTTAATTGCAAGAGGTGGCATACCAATTTCTGATTGCTTCAAAAAAGAGTGGAGGGCTTCCCTGGTGGGGCAGTGGTCAAGAATCCCCCTGCCAATGCAAGGGACACAGGTTCGAGCCCTGGTCCGGGAAGATCCCACATACCGCAGAGCAACTAAGCCCATGCCCCACAACTACTGAGCCTGCGCTCTAAAGCCCATAAGCCACAACTACTGAGCCCACGCGCCTAGATCCTGTGCTCTGCAACAAGAGAAGCCACCACAGTGAGAAGCCCACACACCGCAATGAAGAGTAGCTCCCACTCACTGCAACTAGAGAAAGCCTGCGTGCAGCAACAAAGACACAACACAGCCAAAAATAAATAAATAAAATAATTTTTTAAAAAATACTGGTTTTCATTTCATAAAAAAAAAGAGTGGGGATATATGAATGTTTTAGCTCACATATATGAGAAGTTACATGATATTCAATTTGACATTGTGCAAATTATTCTCTTTTTGCCCCATTTCCCATATGTTATCCACTTTTCTTCAGCCTTCTCTATGACACTGGAGGCTGATTTCTGTTAATTGCCTGACTAACTTTGCTAGCTCTCTTCCAGTTGGGTGATGACAGGGGAGTTACTAGCCAGAATTTAGAAGGCTGGGTGAGAAAAAATCACAATATTCCTTTTCTACTCACTCTATCCTTCAGGGCTGAGTTTCCATCTCTCCACTACTAATATCCCCCATAAGACACTTCTCTACTATTCCAACTTTTACTGAGCTGGAATAACACTATTTCTTCCCCTTGTTCCTTTACCTACAGAGATGGTAACAACTTTTCATTCTTTCCTAGATTTTGAGTGCTGCAGCCTTCCTTGTTTATTTCCTTAACTTTGCTCAATCCTCTGTAAATAATTGTTTCCTTAAAATAGTTTCATATAAACTATCTGGAGTGAATTCTGCTTCCTCCTGGACCTGACTGACACAAGCTAAGAGCTGTTTGATCTGGAACTCAAACTATGCTATTAAATCCTACTCTTTCTCTATTTCTCAGCTTCATGCTCCTCCATCTTGGTTCATTTTTAGGCTCCATGTGGTAGCAAGACAGTTACTAGTAATTCTAGATTTATAGCCTTCCATGCTGGAATCCAGGAAAAAAGTGTTTTTTTCTTCCTCAGAAATTTGAAGAGAAATCTTGAAGTATCAGTTATTAGCCCAAGTTGGAGCACATGCCCAAAGCTGAACCAAACTTTGTGGCCAGAGCAATGAGATGTCATAAGTAGTCAGGCAAAGATCAGAAATGCCATCCACCCCACACCTCCAGGAACATGGCAAGGGGTCAACATCATCTGAGGTCCTTGGACTGAAAGTGGGAGAGAAATGACTCCCAAGTGTGATTTCTGTGTACTATTTGCAAAGGAAAGGAAAGTCACAAACCAGGAATGCTCACAGAAAATGAATTCACTTCATTGACATGAAGGCTGAGCCTTAGAAAAATGTTATATTGTCTTCTATTGTAGCTCACTCTACTCCTTTTTATTCAGACCCCAGGCCCATCTTTATTCCCCTTCCTATCTCTGGGGACCCTGTACAACCTGGATATCATAATTGGATCAGTATTTCCACTGATGAAATATTTTGATGACCCCATTCTTATATGAAGTTTGGAAAATTCTGTCAATTTTCACTCATTTTGTATTGAATGTTTATTAAAATTAACACACTCTTAGAATAAAATCCGAAGATCTTAACATAGCTCAGAAAACCCCACTATCTGGTTCCCTCCTCCCTCTATGATCTCATTTCATATCATGATGTCTTCATCTCTCTACACTGCAGCTTCATTGATCTACTTAAGTTTCTGGAACATACTCAGCTTGTTTTCTCCTCAGCGATTTTGCATTTGCTGCCACCTCTACTTGGGATAATCTTTCCTACATTTTCACAAGCTGAGTCCTTCTTATCATTCACGTCTTAGGTCAGATGTCACCTCTTAACTGATACCATCTTATGCCTCCTCATCTTTTTTTTAATACATTATGCCATATTGTCCTTTCATAGAATTTATTCTTATTGAAAAATTTTGCATTAATTTGTTATTTTTCTGTCTCCCACCAGATTGTCTACTGCTTCTATCTAACACATGGTAGGAACTCAGTAAATATCAGTTGAATGAATAAGCATGGTATTAAAGTAACCCAAAGTAATTGTCTCTTTTTATGAAAAAGGAATGATAGAATTTCAGATTCTGGAGGGAAAGACATTAGGGAAAGATCTCTTGATACCTTACAAATGTTACAAATGTTTATAGATATATTATTGAAATGTGCAAGTAAATAAAAATTTTAGAAATGGAAATAGATATAAATATACTTAATGGGATATAAAGCAGGTTGGTCAAGTTGGGTTTTTTTCTTTCTGATTAGGTAAAGAAATTGAATAGTAGATGTAAAAACCATATGAACAGGGTAGAAACACAAATGTTGATGCCAATATTGGAAACTAATGTTGTTCTTAATACTTAATAGACATACTGTTTGGTGAATTGGGAAATGGCTCAGGAAAGGACCACAAAATGATTATTGCAGACCACCTATCTCCAGATTAACATATTTCAAGTGCAAACTATTCTTTCACCACCCTCCCCACCCCCATGTGCAGTACTGAGGACGAGTACAATCAAATATAGAACAGAGGTTGATAATTATTATGGCATGAACGATGGTACACATGAGAACAGAGGGCTGGTAAGTGTCATGTTGCTCTAACAATAATAGATTTTCCATTGAAAATGCACAATTGAAAACATTGGGTCAGTAAAACACCGTAATTAGACTGAGGTTAGGCTGTATGGAATTCTGGCTCCTCCACTTTATGCTTGACATTGGGAAAATTTTTTTGCTCATCTGAGCCTCAGCTTTCTCATGGCGAAAATGGTGATAATATTATTCATATAGTAGAATGATATCATGCATAAAAATACATTTTAGTATGATTATGGGGAACTAAGTTATAACCCAGGTAAAGGCAGCACACTGTCTGATACAGATGTAAACTCTCAGTAAATGTTGGCTTCTACTAATGGTATTATCATTACTGCATGCATTACTCTAGGAATTCAAGGAAGTTATTAATATCTATTTACAGAGTTTAGTGTAAACTGAGTCAAAATTTCTCAAACTTTAAGATTTATTCCTAAGTGCATTAGTCCCAACCCCTCAAAAATACATGATCCAAAGAACAGAGATTTAGTAATAAGTACAAATATTGCTAGCATTTATATTTGTATGTGTTATTGAGTTTATCTATTTGAAACTTAGTTTCATTATTTTCAAATTAGAAAAATAAGAAATACCAATTGATTGGATGTAATTAAGATGATTAAATGAAATAATAAACATAAAAGAAACTTAGTAGGGTGAAGATGTAGCAAATACTCAGAAAATCGTCATTATTATTCTATGATTTTATATTAACTTTTATTTTTTATATTAAGATTAACTTTTTAGTAGTTTTGACAAATTTTATTAGCCCTATTATATGTATGAGGAAACTGACACTCAGAGAAACTAAAGACTCACTGAGGTAGAAGCTAGAAAATAAGATCTTAACCTCAAGTTTTCTCACGTTGATAGCCTTACTCCTTCCATCACACCATGTCACTTCCGATTTGTGGTTTTTATTTAAAGTCTCTGGCATAGTAAATAAGATGAATCTATTGTCTGCCTAAGACTTTGCTAGAGGATAAAAGTAAAGACGTACCGCTACAAGCAGCATTACTATAACTCAGACATTCCCTGAGCTACAAACTTGATAAGTGTAAATTTACTCAGCAGAGAAAGAAATTCTGCAAAGGCCAAGAGCAAAGGAAACTTCTAAGCAGTAGTCCTTGGTCCACTTCTCACTTCTGAATGCAACTGTTGCAGGTCTTGAGAGAGATAAAACATGACCTCTCTAGACACAGATGTAGAGAACAAACGTATGGACACCAAGGGGGGAAAGCATGGGGGAGGTAGGATGAATTGGGAGATTGGGATTGACATATATACACTAATATGTACAAAATAGATAACTAATAAGAACCTGCTGTATAAAAAGAAAAGAAAAAATAAAATTTAAAAAAACCTATGTTAACTGACAACTAAAAACACAAAAACAAAAATATGGCCTCTCTGTTATATGAATATGCCAGGTCTCTGGATTCCTAACTCAAAGAGTGGTGGCACAGTTCTGGAAGCCCTTGACATAAAGTCACGTATCTTTTTAACCTGAAGGAGCTGTCCTTCTCACTAGTTCTTTGCAATAGGAGTCGTTCTTCTTCACTCTGTTTATGGGGCTCCAACCTTTTTTAGTGTAAGTTGCTTTTACATCCTTTTGCTGCAGTTTCTGTAAACCACTTTCTTTTCAGCACCTACCATCCTGTTTTACAATGCCATGCATTTGCACACATTGTTTCCTGTGCCTGGAAAATTCTATTCTCCCAATCCCAGTCCCTGTTATCCATTCCACAACCTTCAACCTGGTATCCAGTCACCCTTCAAAACACAGACTTTTCCTGCTTCTATGAAGTCTTCCCCCAGGCCTACCCTCTCTTTCACAACAGAGTTTATCAGAGTATGGTGCCTTGAACATAATTCTGCTTTTGTATATACCATCCAATATTGTTTTTAATTTGCTTAACAAAATGTGTAGAATCATACTGTCTCAGGAAATAACCCAAGCTCTCACAAATCTAACATAGTCCCTGCCCTAATGGTTCTGCCAAAATAGTATATTTGTTTAACTATTGGTCTCACCTTAACTTACTGGGTCCCATGAAAGCAAAGAATGTGTCTCATTTATCATCAAACCTATAGTGCCCAGCACAATGCCTGACAAATATTAGTTACTGATTAAATATTTGCTGAGTCATAAAGTTTAACGAGTTGTATTCTTTGTTATCATAAGAATTTGAGCTTCAGAGTCAAACAAATCAGTCTAAGATGTGACTTTAGCTTCTTCTCTGCAGATACCCAAAGGACTGGTTTCTTACATTAGAGACAACTGAAGCTGCCCTTTAGCACAATTTGTTGACTTCAACGAGTTATTCCTTTAAGTACTCAACCAAGTTTCACTTAATGAGAAGCCAGAGGTTCTGGGATTATTGTAGACAATATTTAGTTGCATGATCGCTGGAAGGACATATGAGGAACACTACAAATAATGGAAGCTTGTTATTATAAAAGAAGCAGGGATAGAGCCCGTTTTTCAGAAAGTGTTTTGGCACAAGCTTTCCTTTTGCAAAAGGCAATTGAAAATGAGCAGAGAAATTTTTAAATTTTCTGATTGTCTTCAGAATTCCACCAGGGTATCTTCATTTATGGTCATATCCGAATTCCTTTTAATCCTGTCCTTTCTCTCTCTTCCTGTGAACATACCTTTGAACATATATATTGTATAACCTAGATAAATATAAATAGTCCTCATATTTACTCACTCAACCAATATTTACTGAGAACCTACTAGATGCCAGAGCCTATGATAGGCATAGAGGCATAAGGATAAATAAAACATAGTCACAAACTCACTAATATTCTCTGTTCTTTGGGGGAGGCAGACTCCAAAGCAGAAAAATATTGTGTCAATGCAACAGATGCCACATTAAAGGCATAGCCACATGCTGAGACACCTCAGGGGAGGCAGCAATTCAGTTTTGCCCTTGAAGGCAAAGAAACAACCAGAGGTGGTAACATTCAGCTGAGATTTGAAAGATGGTGAGAAGAGTGGCACTACGGACTGAATGTTTGTGTCTCCCCTCCACCCCACCCCAAAATTCATATGTTGAAGCCCTAACTATTAAGAGGTGAGGAATTTGGGAGGTAATTAGGTTTAGATAAGGTCACTAGAGTGGAGTCCCCATGCTAGGATCCATGTCCTATAAAAAGAGACATGGCAGAAATGATCTCTTCTCCATGTGAGAACACAGCAAGAAGGTGGCTGTCTGTAAACTAAGAGGAGAGCCCTCACAGGACACAAAATATGCTGGCACCATGATCTCAGACGTCCAGCCCCCATAACCGAAAAATAAATGTATGTCGTTTAAGATACCAGTCTATGGTATTTGTTACTAGGCAGACTAAGTCTTAGTCTGAGCAAGCTAAGACAGAAAATGGTGCTAAGAAAGGCATTCTGCTGTTTAACAAATACCTGAATATGTGAAAGCAGCTTTGGAATTGAGCAATACGTAGAGGCTGGAGGAGTTTTGAGATGCGTGTTAAAAACAGCTTAGCTTGCCATGAGTAGAATTTTAAAGATTCTGATGAGAGCTCAGAAAAAAAAAAGAGAACTGTAGAGAAAGCTTCCATCTTAGAGAATACATACATAATCATGAATAGAATATTGGTAGAAATATGAACTGTAAAGGCCATTTTGGTGAGGTCTCAGATGGAAATGGAGAACATGTCATAGGCTAATGAGAAATATATAATTTTCTTTATAAGGTAGCAAAGAACTTGGCTAAATTGCGTTCATATTTTAGTGTTTTGTGGAAGAAAGAACTTATGAGCAATGAAACCGGATGTTTAACTGAGATTTCTAAGCCAAGTATTGAAGTCGTGGCTTGGTTCTTCCTGACTTAGAATAAAACACGAGAGAGAGAAATGATTGAGGAAGGAATAATTAAGAAAAAAAGAAACAAATGAAAGATTTGGGAAATTCTGTCTGTTCATATTGCAAAAAATGAGAAAAGCCTGTTCACGAGAGAACACTAACAGTATGGCAGGACCAACCATTTGATAAGCAGACTGAACCATGGACCAAATCAGCCACTCTAGCAGGAGCAGAGCCAGTTTGAGCTGAAAGGGATGGAGACAGTGGAAGGAAGAAAGGCTGTCAGAGTTCTTGGATTTTATAGGAATGGACCATAGCTGCTATTGTTTCAAACTTCTAAAATTCTTCATGAATTCGTACAGGGAAGAATGACCTGAAATCTATTTGTCTATTCAGAAATCATCAGGGCTACATTCTCAGTTCCCAAAGGGAGGTGGGGGACATTTCCTCAGTTTCAACAGGCCAGTTTTCTGCCCAAAGCCTTGGGAGTGGAGCCCCCAGAGCCTGTTCCTTGCACAAGCCAGTCTCAAATATTTTCAGTACCTTTGCATGTGCCATCTTCCTGTCTGAAAGTCTCAATTCCCCCAGTCTGCCTGGCTGATTTTTTATTTTTTGACAAGCATTGAGATTTATTCTTCATAACAATAGGCAAAACTGTTATAAAAATTTAAGTTAGTGCAATAGTATAAAAGCAAGGTCTTTCTTTTGAGTTAGTAATTATTAAGAATCGAAAGCACCAATTATTTTTCTAGCTAAGTAGTTAGCACCATTAAAATCACCTTTATTACTGAAGGTCCTGCAGGAAAATTAGTTATTAAGACACTGGAATTCTCTAGCTCCAATCTCTTTTTCCCTCCACTGAACCAACCCCTCCCTACCCCCCACAGGCTGCATTGTCATAGTCAGTAAGTGGTATGTGTTGTCCAAGCCCCTGCCTTCCTAACTGCCCACTATTGTCTTTTTTTTTTTTCTTTAATACCCTCTTTATCCATTTCTCCCTTCCCCTCACTCCCCACCTCTGGCATCACCAATTGGCCCCACTAATTTGTTTTCTGTGTCTGTGAGCTTGCTTTGGGGGATGGTTTTTGTCTTTGTTTTTTAGATTTCACATGTAAAAGAGTTCATATGGTATTTGTCTTTCTCTAAGTGACTTACTCTTCTTAACATAAAGCCGTCTAGGTCCATACATGCTGTGGCAAATGGCAAGATTTCATTCTTTTTATGGCTAAATAGTATTCCGTTGTACATATATACCACAATTTCTTTATCGATTCATCCATCAATAGACACTTAGGTTGTTTCCATATATTGGCTATTATAAATAATACTGCAATAGACATGGGGGCATATATATCTTTTTGACTTAGTGTTTTTATTTTCGTCAGATAAATATTCAGAAGAGGAATTGCTGGATCATATGATAGCTCTATTTTTAATTTTCTGAGGAATCTCCATACTGTTTTCCATAGTGGCTGCACCAGTTTACATTTCCACTAATTTCTCCACATCCTCACCAACACTTGTTATTTCCTATTTATTTTGATCATAGCCGTTCTAATAGGTGTGAGGTGATATCTCACTGTAGTTTTGGTTTGTATTTCTCTGATGATTAATGATGCTGAGCATCTTTTCATGTACCTATCTGTATGTCTTGGCTATCTGTATGTCTTCTTTGGAAAAAAAGTCTATTCAGATGTACCTATTTTTAATGGGATTGTTTGTATTTTTGCTATTGAATTGTATGTGTGCTTTATATATTTTGAATATTAAATATACATTATATATTTATAATATTATATATTTTAAAACTTAGTTATATAATTTGCACATATTTTCCCCCATTCAGTACATAGCCTTTTCATTGTGTTGATTGTTGCCTTAGCTGTGCAGAGGTTTTAATTCCATGTAGTCCCACTTGTTTATTTTTGCTTTTGTTGCCTTTGCATTTGGTATCAGATTCAAAAATTCATCACCACGAACTACATCAAGGAGCTTACTGCCTATGTTTTCTTCCAGTAGTTTTATGGTTTCAGGTCTTATGTTGAAGTTTCTAGTTCAGTTTGAGTTAATTTTTGTATATGGTGTAAGATAATGATCCAGTTTCATTCCTTTGCATGAGGCTGTCCAGTTTTCCCAATACCATTTATTATTGAAGAGACTCTCCTTAACCCATTGTATATGCTTGTCTCCTTTGTCATAAATTATTTGACCATAAATGCGTGGGTTTATTTTAGGGTTCTCTATTCTGTTCTGTTGGTGTATGTGTCTGTTTTTAAGCCAATACCATACTATTTTTATTTCTATAGCTTTGCAATTTATTTTGAAATCAGGGAGCTGGATGCCTTTGTTCTTTGTTCTTTCTCAAGGTTGCTTTGACTATTAAGGGTCTTTTGTGGCTCCATACAAACTTCAGGATTGTTTGTTCTATTTTTGTGAAGAATATCATTGGAATTTTTACAGGGATTTCACTGAAACTGTAAGTTTTATTTTTTCCTTTAGGTCTGTTAATATTTGCTTTGTATATTTAGGTGATCCTACATTAGGTGCATAAATACAAATGTGATATCCTCTTGTTGAATTGACCCCTTAATCATTATGCAATGCCCTTCTTTGCCTCTTCTTGCAGTCTTCGTTTTAAAGTCTTTTTTTTTTTAACATCTTTATTGGAGTATAATTGCTTTACATAGGTGTGTTAGTTTCTGCTTTATAACAAAGTGAATCAGTTATACATATACATATATCCCCATATCTCTTCCCTCTTGCGTCTCCTTTCCACCCACCCTCCCTATCCCACCCCTCTAGGTGGTCACAAAGCACCGAGCTGACCTCCCTGTGCTATGTGGCTGCTTCCCACTAGCTACATATTTTACATTTGGTAGCATATATATGTCCATGCCACTCTCTCACTTTGTCCCAACTTACCCTTCCCCCTCCCCATATCCTCAAGTCCATTCTCTAGTAGGTCTGCGTCTTTATTCCTGTCTTTCCCCTAGGTTCTTCATGACCATTTTTTCCCCCTTAGATTCCATATATATGTGTTAGCATACGGTATTTGTTTTTCTCTTTCTGGCTTACTTCACTCTGTATGACAGAATCTAGGTCCATCCACCTCACTACAAAGAATTCAGTTTCATTCCTTTTTATGGCTGAGTAATATTCCATTGTATATATGTTCCACATCTTCTTTATCCATTCATCTGTTGATGGACACTTAGGTTGCTTCCATGTCCTGGCTATTGTAAATAGAGCTGCAATGAACATTGTGGTACACGACTCTTTTTGAATTATGGTTTTCTCAGGGTATATGCCCAGTAGTGGGATTGCTGGGTCGTACAGTAGTTCTATTTGTAGTTTTTTAAGGAACCTCCATACTGTTCTCCATAGTGGCTGTATCAATTTACATTCCCACCAATAGTGCAAGAGGGTTCCCTTTTCTCCACACCCTCTCCAGCATTTATTGTTTGTAGATTTTTTGATGATGCCCATTCTGACTGGTGTGAGATGATACTGTAGTTTTGAATTGCATTTCTCTAATGATTAATGATGTTGAGCATTCTTTCATGTGTTTGTTGGCAGTCTGTATATCTTCTTTGGAGAAATGTCTATGTAGGTCTTCTACCCATTTTTGGATTAGGTTGTTTGTTTTTTTCATATTGAGCTGCACGAGCTGCTTGTAAATTTGGGAGATTAATCCTTTGTCAGTTGCTTCATTTGAAAATATTTTCTCCCATTCTGAGGGTTGTGTTTTGATCTTGTTTATGGTTTCCTTTGCTGCACAAAAGCTTTTACGTTTCATTAGGTCCCATGTGTTTATTTTTGTTTTTATTTCCATTTCTCTAGTAGTAGGTCAAAAAGGATCTTGCTCTGATTTATGTCATGGACTGTTCTGCCTATGTTTTCCTCTAAGAGTTTAAAGTCTTTTTTTTCTGATATAAGTATAGCTACTCCAGCTTTCTTTTGGTTTCCATTTACATGGAATATCTTTTTCCATCTCTTCACTTTCAGTCTGTGTGTCCTTATACCTAAAAGTAGTCTCTTGTAGACAGCACACAGATGGCTCTTGTTTTTTTGTTTCTGTTTTGTTTTTGTTTGTTTTTAAATCCATTCAGCCACTGTATGTATTTTGATTAGAGAATTTAGTCCATTTACATTTAAAGTGATTATTGATAGATATGTAATTATTGCCATTTTTTAACTGTTTCCTGGCTGTTTTGGTTGTTCCTCTCTGTTCCTTTCTTCTCTTGCTCTCTTCCTTTTTTGTTTGATGGCTTGCTTTAGTGGTATGCTTATATTTTCTCTTTATCTTTTGTGTATTTAGTATATGTTTTTGCTTTGTAGTTACCATGAAGATTATATATAACAACTCATATATATATAACAGTCATAGACATAAATTGGTTGACTTTTTTGTCATTTAGGTTTCAGCACAAAAACTGCTGCTTAGAGAGAGCCTCCATAAATCCCCAAATGAAGCAGACTACTCTCCCTCAATATATCATTATCTTGATTGTTTTTTTGGTTAAAATTTTGAGCACCAGGAAATAATGGATTAATGGATTCAATCTGTCTTGGGTATTGCTTTATCCTCAACTCATAGAATAATTCCTGATATTTAATAGGTACTCTTTAAATTTCCTTACATGATTGATTTTTCATCTTTTATTTGTTGATTTATCTAATAAAATTCTCATGAAAATACTTTATTGCCTATATTTTGGAGTTCATAGGTGACTGCAAGCTTCTTTTCCCATATGTGTTAGTCTGCTATGGCTGTCATAGCAAAGTACCACAGACTGGGTAACTTTAATCAGTAGAAATGTATTTTCTCATAAGTCTAAAGGATAGAAGTCTGAGATCAAGAAGTTGGTAGGGTTGGTTTCTTCTGAGGCCTCTCTCTCTGACTTGTAGATGACTGTCTTCTCCTCAGGTCTTCACATGGTCTTTCCTCTGTGTGTCTGTGACCTAATCATCTCTTCTTATAAGAACACATCATATTGGATAAGGGTCTTCCCAAATAACTCTATTTAACCTTAATTCTACTTTAAAGATCCTATCTCCATATATAGTCATATTCTGGGATTAGGAGTTCAAATATACGAAGTTTAAGTGATACAATTTGACCCATAAACCATGTAATATATCACCATAAATCTGCTAGAAAATATAGAGGTTACTATACAGAATTACATGTAATTTGTAAAACTTTCTAAGAGTATGGATCTTGATTTTTATTTCAGTAAACACTGATCTAATAAGATATATACTAAGCTCATGTAACAAAGATACCCCAAAATACAGTAACTTAAGCAGAATAAATATATATTTCTCTCTCAGTCCAGAAGTGGCAGAGTCCACAGCAGGTGGGCAGTTCTGCTCCACAAGGTTGTCCAGGAATACAGTTGCCTTTCATTTTGTCATTCCACTGTTCACTACAGTGGTGGTCTTGTGTCTTCATGGTTGAATCTATCTTCCTAACACAACTTTCTCTTTTAGACACAAAGAAGGAATGGAGAACAAGCAGTTTTCATTTAAGGATATGGCACTGAATTAAGCCCTTCACTTCCTCTCAAAGTCCATGTAATTAACTTACGCAATCTTATTATTGCAAGAAGAGGTTGGAAATGTGGTATCTAACTGAGTGATCATGTGAAATGTCATGAGTGGTGGTTGAGGAGTTCTATTACTAAAAAGGAAGGAGAGATTGTATATTGAGGGGAAATTAATCTTTGCCACGGTGGCTTACAGCAGTATTTTACACAGAAAATTGTATAAGGCATGGTCCTTGCCATTTGTGTAATATTCTGATTTAAAAGTTTAACTCAATCTGTTGTGATTATCATTGGAACCTAGGATTATTTTTTTCCTAAGCTTGACATAAATTCTATTTACTTTGGCCAAATTTTCTGACCATCCTAGAATTATCTATGATAGAAATTTAAGCCCAAATATTTCATATAATTTCATGCCATTTTATGTAAATTAGAGGCATAAGAGAAATCCAGCAAATAGAGAAAAACTCAGTAAGCAAAATATAGAGACAGCATGATACACTTTAAACGACACTGTTTTGGAAGTGACACTGAATGTGTAAGCATTAGCCAATTACCAGAAGAATAGCTGTGGGCAAGGTATTTCATGTCTCTGAGTCTCAGTTTCCACATCTCCACACTGATTACAATACTTATCTTGAGGGCTGTCACAAAGACGTAGACTAATATATGAAAATAAACCTGTGGAGACTCAATAAACCCTAATACAGTTTGGTGGTTTCCTTAACTTAAGTATATGATTTCTAAATGAGACTGCCTGATGCTTATTTCACATTTGTGACGTTGGACAATTCTCTTTATCTCTCTAAGTTCTAGTTTTCTCAACTATAGAATGAAGATGGTAATAGTACAATAGTATTCACTGTGTTGCTATGTTCGTAAACTGCCTATCAAGGTGCATGGTGCATCCTAAGTGTTCAATAAACATTACTGACATGATTTTTCCTCTGCTGGATATTGTAGCTCAGATCATTAGACAGGTTCTTCCTTCAGCCCCATCTGATGCCTTAGCTCTCGAAAAATTGGCTGTATTGCTGGAGAAAAAGTGAAGATGCACAGCACATCTGTTTTCTATTTAGGAGGCCTTCAGGCTGGCCTTAAAAAATAAACTGCATTATTGTCATTATCCATGTGAAGCCTTCTTATCATGGTGAAGCTGTTCATACTTAGAGTGGAAAATTACAACTTCCAAAATTGCCTCCCTAGGGGAAATCTAATGGCTATGCTTTTTATTTGGTGTCTCTCGTAAATGATCCCTACCAAATGAAGAAATCTGATTAAAGTCATGGAAACTTTTCAACAGACAGTGACAGAATTGTGGAGCATGCCCCAGCCATGTTTATTGTCTCAACTCCTCTTGACCCATTAATTCAATAAGAATATTTAGCTGCCTTTTTTTGTGGCAATGGAAGCACAAAAAAGTTAGAAAATTTCTGACAGCAATTAATTGCCCATTTGGGGAGAATAAGGTCAGGTCACAAAAATAACCACCAAGAGACACCATTTAGCTTTAGGAACATTCAGAGTTGACATCCTCCATTCTCATGTCTTATCCTTTTCTATAGCAGACATGCTCTTGGGATATAACAGAAAAGCACACTTCCATTAAGCCCTGAGAGATATCGACCTTTCTTGAGTAATTCTACCTGGGCACTGGTGATTACCATGTCAATTCTAGAAGTCATATTGGAACTAGTTAAAATAAATATTTAAGAAAAAATTAAAGGAACTTAATTTGCCACCTTATAGCATCTATGTGCTTCATCGGCTGAATAGATAGACAGATAGGTGAGTTGTATAGCCTAAGGAAGGAAAAAGCATCTAAGAATAAAGCTAAAGTTCAAAGTAATAGGAACCCTTGAAGCTTGGTTTAAGACCATTGAATCACAAGCACTTATTGTGGGTGGGATGAAAACGTAATAGATAGTGTTCTCCTTAACATAGGGACACATAACTAGGAAATCAGTTCTTTTCCCATTCTGAATTTTTGTGTTTCCTCATCGCTAGAGTCAAGTTAAACAGTTAAGGTAGGAATATTACATAGAGACATTGCTTACTTCTTTTTGCATCACACAAGGAAGGTTATATGGTAAGGTGTCCTACTGTTAATGATGCCAAGATTGATAAATTGGTTAATGTGCCCAGTGAATAATTTCACAGAAAGGTATATTTATTCTTTAGAAGTATCAGGTTAACTGTGGAGAGATACTTTGAGACCATGTGAATATCCTGCTCCCTGAAAGTATTTTAGTTAATAGGTTTAACAATATTTGATAATGCTTGTCTAAATCAATTATTACATCAGTTATTGGAAATGGTGATTTTGGAATTTTAACATTTCTTGCTTCAGCTGAGCTCTGGTTGTTTTAATCTTACACATATTGGGGATCTTCTAACTTAATTTTGGTTGTTAACAGCTCACAGCAAAATTTCATCTGAGTTCTAATGATTTTTCAAAAACTTATAGCACAGTACTAAAATTCCCAATCCTTCTTGCACCTCACTTTACTATTATTGCACCCTGATTTCTTCTTATTTTATTTTGATTTATTCCATGTTTTTCCATTCTGTCTCAAAATCTTCTTGAAAGGAGATTGATATAAGGAAACACATGTTTCCAGAATCTGAGTAACACGTTTCTATTCATGAATGGCCAGACAGGGAGAGAAGAGGGGCCCTTTATACGTGTCTTTTGTGCTTTGAGATTTTCTCAAACCATACTGGAACTAGTATCCAGCTTTCAAAAAATATTTTCTGCTGATACAAGGAGAAGGGTAAGATTAAAGAAACTAAAATCCATGCAGAAACATATGTTACACTGATTTCTAGTCAATGAGACTTGGTGCTGAAATTTGTCAATTTTATATATAAACCAAGTCCTGGCTTTATGTTTTGTTTAGAAACAGAACATCTAAAGGATTAGAAATGCTATTTCTTTTCAGTAGATTGTAAGGAAAGGGACAGTGTAACATTTAAAAATGTAATTCAGTAGTTATATTCTTCCTTAATTACTCAATGTATTGTTTGTAAAGAAAAAGAAAAAAACAAGTAAGCTCTCATCACTCAGCCATAAGTCTGTGAATCTTTTCTCAAAATCAGTTTGCCATTTTTTCCTGCAAAGTACATTCAATGCTAGGAAAATGGTTCCATATTAATATGCCACTTCTGTTCAATGTTAAGCCAAATTGTCTCACACTCTAAGAATGATTTTGTGAAGACCTGGAGTGGAGCTTTCCAATAGTTCTGCTTTAAAATCGTGCAACAAGTTCCCTGGGAGATGGCTAAGAGAATCCATTACCAATTGGCCAGCCATAGTTATTATTCTCTCTAACCCAGAAGTCTGGTCTATTGACCAAATTGTTCAGTGGTTTACAGGAGAATGTTAATAGGACTAAGCATTTTGACCACCCTGACTAGCTTGCATCTTCAGCCTTTAATCAAAGCTTTAATCCATTCAATTTAGAATAGCCTGTCCATAACAGTGAGATACTAAACGCCTGTCAGCTCTCACCATATCACTTCACCCACCTGATAGGTAACCCTGAATGGCTTTTGCAAGGCACCCCAAGCCCAGTCACACAGCTTACACAGTCTCTCACCACAGATATTCAGGGCCAATTACTCTATGGAAGACCTGCAAACACTTTCCTCCTATAAAAAGTTAATGGCCCAAAGAGGCTGGTAGATTGAGACAATGAATTGAGTGTCCGTTTCAAATCCAATCATTCAAAAATGATTAACCTAAGACTTGCTCAACAATAGAATGGAAGAAATAAGAATAATATGAACCTACATGTTGGTCATTGTCGACTCTCAGTACTACAACTCTCTGTGCTCTCACCTTCCTGAGAAGTGTACAACCTTCAACAGAGTTGTTATAATGAAGAAAGCTACACTGAATTCTTTTAAAAAAACAAAAAACAAAAAACTGCACGCTAACCTGATGTGGTAGAAACAACCAGAAATTAAGATTCAAAAAACTTAGCATCTTGGTTGAGCTAACACCCTCATCTGTAAAATTAGCTAACAGTTCCCACCTTACATGTTTTTGTGATGATTGAGCAAATAAAACATGTAAGATACATTGCATAGGGTCAAACTGAATCATGACATTGGTAATTTTATATAAAACAACATGTGAAATATAACCCATCACAGTCTCCTTCAGCAACCACCAGGTCTCTAATTACTACTCATTCCTTCCATATTCGTCCATCAACGTATACTGTGTACCTATTGTGTGTCAGGTGTTGTGCTAAGACAAGATAAATGCAATCCTAGATCTCAAAAATATTCATTCCTTCATTAGTGGCACAGACAAGTTCAAAGATGACCCCCATGTTGCAGAGCTATGGGTAATGGCAGCTTTATTTCAAGAGCTGACTTCAGCTTTCTTTATCAACATGACAGTTATATTATAATTTCCTTCATAAGAACACCTAAGGAAAAAAGTCTCATATAAGAACTTAGAAGTCATACATCTAATTCCAAGTCTTATTCTTCCACTACTCCTCACTCATTATATTGTATAACCTTGAAATAGTTATCTAACATCTTTTCACATCACTTTTTCATCTCTAGTATGAGGTAATAATAGTGCTTATTTTATTGGTTCATTGTGAGAATTTAAGGTAACAGAATCTAGAACAGTGTGTGACATTTAAATCCTAAAGAAAAATGGTAGCTATTATGATAAAGTTATTGGTACATTTAATAAATATTTATTCAGAGTCTTTTGTATTGGAATTAATTAGGTTATGGGAATATAATGGGACAAATACAGTCTTAGGCCCTGTATTCATGGAATTTTCATTCTTTTTTATTTATTTATTTATTTATTTATGAGTTTTATTTTATTTTTTATACAGCAGGTTCTTATTAGTTATCTATTTTATACAAATTAGTGTATAAAATCCCAATCTCCCAATTCATCCCACCACCACTACCTCCCTCCCCCCGCTTTCCCTCCTTGGTGCCCATACGCCTGTTCTCTACATCTGTGTCTCTATGTCTGCCCTGCAAACAGGTTCATCTGTACCATTTTTCTAGGTTCCACATATATGCATTAATATACAACATTTATTTTTCTCTTTCTGACTTACTTCACACGGTATGACAGTCTCTATGTCCATCCACGTCTCTATAAATGACCCAATTTCATTCTTTTTATGGCTGAGTAATATTCCATTGTATATATCTACAACATCTTATTTATCCATTCGTCTGTCAATGCGCATGTAGGTTGCTACCATGACCTGGCTATTGTAAATAGTGCTGCAATGAACCTTGGGGTGCATGTGTCTTTTTGAATTATGGTTTCCTCTGGGTATATGCCCAGTAGTGGGATGGGATTGCTGGGTCATATGGTAGTTCTATTTTTAGTTTTTTAAGGAACCTTCATACTGTTCTCCACAGTGGCTGTATCAATTTACATTCCCAGCAACAATGCAACAGGGTTCCCTTTTCTCCACACCCTCTCCAGCATTTGTTGTTTGTAGATTTTCTGATGATGCCCATTCTAACTGGTGTGAGGTGATACCTCATTGTAGTTTTTTGTTTTGTTTTGGTTTTTTGGCCACATCGTGCAGCCTGTGGGATCTTAGTTCCCTGATCAAGGATTGAACCCGTGCCTCTTGCAGGGGAAGCTCATAGTCTTAACCCCTAGCCTGCCAGGGAAGTCCCCCTCATTGTAGTTTTGATTTGCATTTCTCTAACTATTAGTGATGTTGAGCAGCTTTTCATGTGCCTCTTGGCTATCTGTATATCTTCTTTGGAGAAATGTCTATTTAGGTCTTCTGCCCATTTTCGGATTGGGTTGTTTGTTTTTTTAATATTGAGCTACATGAGCTTTTTATATATTTTGGAGATTGTTTGTTGATTCGTTTGCAAATATTTTCTCCCATTCTGAGGGTTGTCTTTTCGTCTCATTTATAGTATCCTTTGCTGTGCAAAAGCTTTTAAGTTTCATTAGGTCCCATTTGTTTATTTTTGTTTTTATTTCCATTACTCTAGGCAGTGGGTCAAAAAATATCTTGTTGTGATTTATATCAAAGAGCGTTCTTCCTATGTTTTCCTCTGAGAGTTTTATAGTGTCTGGTCTTACATTTAGGTCTTTAATCCATTTTGAGTTTATTTTTGTGTATGGTGTTAGGGAGTGTTCTAATTTCATTCTTTTACATGTAACTGTCCAGTTTTCCCAGCACCACATATTGAAGAGACTGTCTTTTCTCCACTGTATATCTTTGCCTCCTTTGTCATAGATTACTTGACCATACATGTGTGGGTTTATCTCTGGGCTTTGTATCCTGTTCCATTGATCTATATTTCTGGTTTTTGTGCCAGTACCATAGTGTCTTGATTACTGTAACTATGCAGTATAGTCTGAAGTCAGTGAGTCTGATTCTTCCAGCTCTGTTTTCTTTTCCCTCAAGATTGCTTTGGCTATTCGGAGTCTTTTGTGTCTACATACAAATTTTAAGATTTTTTGTTCTAGTTCTGTAAAAAATGCCATTGGTAATTTGATTGGGATTGCAATGAATCTATAGATTGCATTGGGTGTTTAGTCATTTTCACAATATTGATTCTTCCAATCCAAGAACATGTTATATCTCTCCATCTGTTTCTGTCATCTTTGATTTCTTTCATCAGTGTCTTACAGTTTTCTGAGTACAGGTCTTTTGCCTCCTTAGGTAGGTTTATTCCTAGATATTTTATTCTTTTTGTTGCAATGGTGAAAGGGATTGTTTCCTTAATTTCTCTTTCAGATTTTTTGTCCTTAGTGTATAGGAATGCAATAGACTTCTGTGTGTTAATTTTGTATCCTGCAACTTTATCAAATTCATTGATTAGCTATAGTAGTTTTCTGGTGCCATCTTTAGGATTATCTACGTACAGTATCATGTCATCTGAAAACCATAACAGTTTTACTTCTTCTTTTCCAATTTGAATTCCTTTTATTTCTTTTTCTTCTCTGATTGACATGGCTAGGACTTCTAAAACTATGTTGAAAAATTCCTGATCTTAGTTTTTCACCATTGAGAATGCTGTTTGCTGTGGGTTTGTCATATATAGCCTTTATTATGTTGAGGTAGGTTCCACTTTATGGAGAGTTTTTATTATAAATGGGTGTTGAATTTTGTCAAAAGCATTTTTCTGCATGTATTGAGGTGATCATATGGTTTTTATTTTTAAGTTTGTTAATATGGTGTATCACACTGATTGATTTGCATATACTGAAGAATCCTTGCATCCCTAGGATAAATCCCACTTGGTTATGGTGTGTGATCCTTTTAATGTGTTTTTGGATTCTGTTTGCTAGTATTTTGTTGAGGATTTTTGCATCTATATTCATCAGTGATATTGGTCTGCAATTTTCTTTTTTTGTAGTATCCTTGTCTGGTTTTGGTATCAGGGTGATGGTGACCTTGTAAAATGACTTTGGGAGTGTTCCTTCATCTGCAAATTTTTGGAAGAGTTTGAGAAGGATGGGTGTTAGCTCTTCTCTAAATGTTTGATAGAATTTACCTGTGAAGCCATCTGGTCCTGGACTTTTGTTTGTTGGAAGATTTTTAATCACAGTTCGAATTTCATTACTTGTGATTGGTCTGTTCATAGTTTCTGTTTCTTCCTGGTTCAGTTTTGGAAGGTTATACCTTTCTAAGAATTTGTCCATTTCTTCCAGGTTGTCCATTTTATTGGCATAGAGCTGTTTGTAGTAGTCTCTCATGACCTTTTGTATTTCTTTGGTGTCTATTTTACCTTCTCCTTTTTTGTTTCTAATTTTATTGATTTGAGCCCTCTCCTTCTTTTTCTTGATGAGTCTGGCTAAAGGTTTCTCAATTTTGTTTATCTTCTCAAAGAACCAGCTTTTAGTTATATTGATGGTTGCTATTGTTTTCTTCATTTCTATTTCATTTATTTCTGCTCTGATCTTTATGATTTCTTTCCTTCTACTAACTTTGGATTTTGTTTGTTCTTCCTTCTCTAGTTCCTTTAGGTGTAAGGTTATATTGTTTATTTGACATTTTTCTTGTTTCTTGAGGTAGGATTGTATTGCTCTAAATTTCCCTCTTAGAACTGCTTTTGCTGCATCCCATAGGTTTTGGATCATCGTGTTTTCGTTGTCATTTGTGTCTAGGTATTTTTTGGTTTCCTTTTTATTTCTTTAATTATCTCTTGATTATTTAGTAATGTATTGTTTAGCCTCCACATGTGTGTGTTTTTTTACATTTTTTCCCTGCAATTTATTTCTAATCTCATAGCACTGTGGTCGGAAAAGATATTTGATATGATTTCAATTTTCTTAAATTTACCAAGGCTTGATTTGTGACCCAAGATGTGATCTATCCTGGAGAATGTTCTGTGCGCACTTGAGAAGAAAGTGTAATCTGCTGTTTTTGGATGGAATGTCCTTTAAATATCAATTAAATGTATCTGGTCTATTGTGTCATTTAAGGTTTGTGTTTCCTTATTAATTTTCTGTCTGGGTTATCTGTCCATTGGTGTAAGTGAAGTGCTAAAGTCCCCCACTATTACTGTGTTACTGTTGATTTCCTCTTTTATAGCTGTTAGCATTTTCCTTATGTATTGAGGTGCTCCTATGTTGGGTGCATATATATTTATAATTCTTGTATCTTCTTCTTGGATTGATCCCTTGATCATTATGTAGCGTCCTTCCTTGTTTCTTGTAACATTATTTTAAACTCTATTTTATCTGATATGAGTATTGCTACTCCAGCTTTCTTTTGATTTCTATTTGCATGGAATATATTTCTCCATCCCCTCACTTTCGGTCTGTATGTGTCCCAAGGTCTGTAGTGGGTCTCCTGTAGGCAGCATATATATGGGTCTTGTTTTTGTATCCATTCAGCAAGCCTGTGTCTTTTGGTTGGAGCATTTAATCCATTCTCATTTAAGGTAATTATGGATATATATGCTCCTATTACCATTTTCTTAATTGAAAACAAAAGCATTTGTTTTTGTAGGTCTTTTTCTTTTCTTGTGTTTCCCACTTAAAGAAATTCCTTTAGCATTTGTTGTAGAGCTGGTTTGGTGGTGCTGAATTGTCTTAGCTTTTGCTTGTCTGTAAAGCTTTTGATTTCTCCATCAAATCTGAATGAGATCCTTGATGGGTAGAGTAATCTTGGTTGCAGGTTCTTCCCTTTCATCACTTTAAATATATCATGCTACTCCCCTCTGGCTTGTAGAGTTTCTGCTAAGAAATCAGCTGTTAACCTTATGGGAGTTCCCTTGTATGTTATTTGTCATTTTCCCCTTGTTGCTTTTAATAATTTTTCTTTGCCTTTAATTTTTTGTCAATTTGATTACTATGTGTCTTGGCATGTTCTCCTTGGGTTTATCCTGCCTGGGACTCTCTGTGCTTCCTGGACTTGGGTGGCTATTTCCTTTCCCATGTTAGGGAAGTTTTTGACTCTAATCTCTTTAAATATTTTCTCAGGTCCTTTCTCTCTCTCTTCTCCTTCTGGGACCCCTATAATGAGAATGTTGTTGTGTTTAATGTTGTCCCAGAGGTCTCTTAGGCTCTCTTCATTTCTTTTCATTCTTTTTTCTTTATTCTGTTCCGCAGCTGTGAATTCCACCATTCTGTCTTCCAGGTCACTTATCCGTTCTTCTGCCTCAGTTATTCTGCTATTGATTCCTTCCAGTGTATTTTTCATTTCAGTTATTGTATTGTTCATCTTTGTTTTATTCTTTAGTTCTTCTAGTTGTTTGTTCTTTAATTCTTCTAGGTCTTTGTTAAACATTTCTTGCATCTTCTCAGTCTTTGCCTCTATTCTTTTTCCGAGTTCCTGGGTCATCTTCACTAACATTATTCTGAATTCTTTTTCTGGAAGGTTGCCTATCTCCACTTCATTTAGTTGTTTTTCTGGAGTTTTATCTTGTTCCTTCATCTGGTACATATTCCTCTGCCTTTTCATTTTGTCTGTCTTTCTGTGAATGTGGTTTTTGTTCTACAGGCTGCAGGACTGTATTTCTTCTTGCTTCTGCTGTCTGCCTTTGGTGGATTGGAACTTTCATTCTTATAACACGACTTCAATGGATCATTTACTCTCATCATTTTATTTTATAGATAATAAAACGAAGTCCCAGAGAGACACAGATAAGACAAAAAGGTAATACTTACTGAAATGTTACTATGCACATACCTGGTACTTTTATAAGTGCTTTAGATGTTTTATCAAGTTTAATTAGGACAACTGGTTTACATAGTATTTACTATTAGTATCTATGTTTTACCAATAAGAAGACTAAAGAATAGAGATTTTAAGTCAATTCCCTAAGGTCACACAGCTAATAAACTGCAGAGATATCATTCAAATTAGGCAGTTTGGTTCCGAGAATCAGGCTTTTAATCACTAGGCAATAGACTCTGTTAATTCAATTACTTATCTAAAGACACCCATCAAGAAGATAGTGACAAAAGGGGCACTTTCAGGTGCAGAGCAGTATGAGGTCACCACATCACACCCACCCCACTGTGTATTTAAGTGTCTGTTAAAGAGAAAGTAACTTTTTTTTTTTTTTTTTGCGGTACGCGGGCCTCTCACTGCTGTGGCCTCTCCCGCTGCGGAGCACAGGCTCTGGACATGCAGGCTCAGCGGCCATGGCTCACGGGCCCAGCCGCTCCGCGGCATGTGGGATCTTCCCAGACCGGGGCACGAACCTGTGTCCCCTGCATTGGCAGGTGGACTCTGAACCACTGCGCCACCAGGGAAGCCCAAGAGAAAGTAACTTTAATTCCAGTCTACAAGAGGTTGTTAGTTTGGTTTCTTGTGTGTGTCTTTTATTTGTTTGTTTTTAGATCACCATTTGGAATAGCCAACTAAGTCTTTGCATTAATAAACAAACACCACACACACACACACACACACACAGGAATTCCTTTAAATCTTAAGTGCCCAGTCTTTTTAAATAAGAGAAGAGGCCATCTGAACTCAATTTTATCAATAATAATCTATTCAAAATTCCTGAACTCTTTATCAGGTCTTACAATTATATCATCTGTGATATGTTTCTAGGGTTCACAGAACAAGAAGTATTTCTTTTTTTGCTATTGAAGTATTATTGCCTTAATTTTACATTAGTCATGAGGAAGTTATTGTCCATAAAGATCTTCTAAGAGAAGAAATGATTAGAATTGTTCTTGCTCTGAAAATCAGCATTAACTATTACTTAAATGTATGTCAGTACAAATTAAGTAATGCTGTAGTGACAAATATCCCCAATTTTCGCTAGCTTATCACATTACAAGTGTATTTATTTCTCATATATTATCCACATAGGTTGTCTAGAGTTCTTTCCACTCAGGATCTAAGCTGGTAGAGATTTCGTTATCTTGTAGTTGATCCATCTGGAGTAGGGTCTCACTAAGGGAAGAGAGAACCGAAGGGTCACTTGCTGGGTCTTTTGTACTTTTGCCTAGATATGAAACACATAGAATCTGTGCATAGTTTATTAGCCAAAACTAGCACTTTGCCCCGCCTGGTCACAAGGGGTTGAGGATGTGTAATACTACTCCAGAAGCACAAGAGGAAAAGGAGCAAGATTTGGGTAAGCACCCTGATGAATCTGTACAGACCTCCTGCTGTACAGATAATGATATTAAATGTTTCAGTGTAATGCAACTACTACTACTACTACTACTACTACTACTACTACTACTACTACTACTACTACTGTTACCACTACTGCTGCTATATTACTACTATATCATGTAGTGAGCACATACTATGCACCAAGCCTATGTAGCAACTTTTATATAACATCTAACTCCACAAAGCAACCCTCTGAAATAGTATTATTCCCAGTTCATGAGTACGAAATCTGAAGCTCAGAAAGCTTAGCACCTTGTTCAAGTTTCCACATTTAAGAAGTGATAGATAATTTTCTCCAATATAGTTTGTTCTTACTTCAAAGCATTTGCTATTTCTACTACAAAATATTACCTTTCTGTAAATCTGGAGAACCAGCTAGAAATCTAAAGCAAAGTAAATGAGATAAAGCTTCCATATGCTAAGCAGAAGCACAAAGAATCTCTCTCCCTTAAGGAACTTATTATTTTATTAGATAATTCAAGCATATGCAAAAGTAACTTAAATATACTTTCTTAGCATTCTACACTTAGAAATTAAGCATGAGTAACACAGACAGTTTTCTGAACATGGTGTGATTTCCTCCCCTCTGCACTTTGCATTGTCTTCCATTTTCATCACATTGTCCCATTGATGGTAACTACAGTCATACTGTATTTAGTGCAATACTTAGGACAAAAGTGTTAGAGGCTGTATATCTATCATAGTAATGCTTACACAAACCCTGAAAAGTATATATTTTTACCCATGTCTTATAGATGAGGAAAGTGAGACTTAAAGAATTCAAGTTACTTGATCTAGACTATAAGTTATAAATGGAAGATCTGGGATTTGAATGTAGACAGTTTTGGTAGAGAACTCACATTTTTTGGAGCTACATTAGACCACTTTAACCTACTAAATGTCTCAACATCATAGGCTCAGCTAAAGGATTACCTGTCTTGTGAAGCATTGTAGATAGCCCCAGTTACAGGTAGGTGTGCTCTCTTTTCTATCCTTAAAGAGTACTGAGTAAAAGCCATAATTTTCGCAATTATCACATTCTATTGTAACTGTGTATTTAACGACTATCTCACAGAAAGACTGCAAATTTTGTCAAGAAAGCCTAGGCAAAAAGGGTGGTCATGATTAGCTTTAAGGAGAACTGAGAGGATTTACACAGAGGTGCCCTGGCTCCAGACCCCAGCAGCAAAGACACCAGCCTCAGAGTAAATGGACCCTCCCAGACTTTGGCTGCAGGTCAGTTTCAGGCTATTCATCCTGTGTCTCTCTTTCTGAATAGGCTCAGGGTATGGGCATAACTGGTAGTGAAGGACTTACAGAGTAAGACCTGAGAAGAACATAAAAATATCTACTTACTGCACATAAATTTGTGCATCTGCTACATGCAGGAGCTGTGTTAGGCAGGTACTGGGGATGCAACAATAAATAAGATAGTAATGGTCTGGGAATTTACAGGGCTTATATCACTGTAAGAGGATAGATAATAAACTAGGAAGCAAAATTTTATGGTAAGTTTGAAGTAATTTTTGAAAAGAAATCAACAACAATTACAAGACTGCAACACAATAAAATGATAGATACATAGGTAGACAGATAAATGTAAGCAAGATGACATGAGAGAAAAAGGTGGTCGCATCTGATGGTTTTGTCAGGGAAGACGTCTCTAAGAAGGTGGCATTTAAGCTAAAACCTGAAGGATGAAAAAGAGCCAAATAGATAAGATCCAGAATAAGGACATTCCAGGCAGAGCAAAGAGCCTCAAGGTGGGAAGGTCAGATTCATTTTGACAACTCCCATATATAGCTACAGGCTTCAATTCCCTCATGAATTCCAGATGGCTTATTGACATTAGCTCTTGTATGTCTAACAAAACTTTTGACTTTAACAAATTCTTGGTTTTCACTAAAAATATGTTTCTCCTCCAGTACTGGTGAACAATTCTACAATTCACTCCCTTGCTATAGCCAAAAAGCTTGAATCATTTATTTTTAAGCAGAATAAAAAACAAGTCACATTGGCTGTACCTTCAAAATATTTCCCAAATCCAAATATTTCTCATCCGTACAAAACCACACTTCCATCATCTCCCACCTGGACAAGAGTAAATGTCCTATTTGGTCTTTCTGCGTCTACTCTTGCATTTCTACATTTTATTCTATGTACAGCAGCCAGTGAGTTTATATCCATTTTCTAGCCAAAATATCCATTGTCTCTATACATCACTTAGAAAAAAATTCAAAAGTCTTACCATTGGCAGCCTCTTGCTCCCTTTATATCTTATTTCTTACCATGCTTTTTTCTCTCACTTTGGTCCAGTAACTCTGACTCCTTGATGTTCCTTAAACATACTAAAAATATTCTTGTCTATTGTACTAGATTGTAAGATATACAAAGACAGTATTTGCCATTTTGTCCATTCTGCAATCTTTAGCATCTCTATCTGGAACATAAAATTTCTCAATAAATATTTGTTAAAGGAACATGATCAAGGAAAATAGAAGGAAGGAAGGAGGAGGAAGGTAAGGAGGAAGAGAAGGAAAAAGCAGAAAAGGAAGGAAGAAATACAAGCAAGCAGTCAAGAAGTTTTCTTGTATCTTCTAGAATCCCCCAGAATGTCTTGAGCTTCAAATACAAGAAGAAAAAAGAATAGTATAAGGGGATGAAAATGGGATTGTCTAGTGATGCCAGGCCTCATGGGGTCCAATGGCATCAGTAAGAAGCTCAGATTTTATTCTAAGTACAGTGGGAAGTCCAGAAAGCCTTTTCAAAATAAACATAAGTGAAATACAATGAGGCTGTAGCTACACATACAAATTATTTGCACTTCCCTTCTTTTCTTTTTTTCTTTTTCTCTACTGACAAAGTCTTGATTATCCTGGCTGTTTGACTGACGCAATCAATTCCATTCAGTCACAATGATTAGGTTTAACACCTTCCCCAACAAAAATAACTGATACAAGGACACATACCTGACCCATCTGAACTGCACTAAACTATACATGTGCCAGAAGGATTCAATGAACAGAACCCAATGCAAATATAGGTTTAGTACAGTTGTTTCCTGCATTAGGAAGAGCTATCGACTTAGAAAGACTGGGGCACAAAGTCCAGCCCCATCTCTAGCTGGGTGACATCAGTCAAATAACCTAATCTCTCTGAACTCCGGTGCTCTTATCATTAAAGAGGGAGTAATTAAACCTGCATTTCAACCTTCCTATGACTATTAAGTAAAATAGGATACAAAAGGACTTGGCACCTAGTAGCTTATTTTTCCATAGCCAGTGAAGGACAAGAGAGAGGGCTCTTAATCACTGAGTCGCTGCTTAAAGGATACATTCTACCTATTGACCTGCTTCTGCTTCATGGACTTCCACAATCTCCTACTGACAAGCCATAGAAAGAGAGAGCTCTTCCTTCATTACAATCATTGGAGGGATGTGGTATAAGACAAGAAAAAACTATGAATGTTATGACAACATTTGCTGCTGAGACTAGACTCCCTGCCATCCAGAGAGGTTGTTTAACAGGGGTATGTTACATAAGAAATCAGAATTGTTTGAGGGTTTTTTTTTGGAGAACTAGAGAGTCCAGGCACTAGCCTGCTGGCTTCCTATAATTATGATTTCTGCAGTGTTCAAATAAACACATGAAATCATATTCTCAGTGTCTAAAGTCTCCTATTACACGAAGCCAAGTCGTTAATGTTTTTTATCGGGTACAATAGGGCAGTGTCAAGAGTTTCAGTGGCCACATTTTCAAAGGGAAGCTGCCAAATAGTGTGCTACAGCTTTAAGAAGAGCCTAAAGAAAGCCAATTAGCAGAGTTTTGTGTAACACCTTCAGATCTTTCAAATTCATTTTCTTAACAAGCATTAGATTTACTTACAAGTTCCTGGTGTAATGTGTAATCTGGTCAGGACTACTTCAGAAATAATAAGAAATGGTTCCATTGGACAGATACAAATATTTTTTGGACAGAACTAAATGTCTTTCAAGATTATCAGGTGTTGCCAGTGTTTATGCCCAGAGAGATGTAATCATTCTGTTTTCATCACCTGTTGCTTTTTAATTTCCTCTCTCATTGAGAATCCTATTGCAGCACAGACAATAACATCGCTGTCTATATGTATATATAAACTGCACGGGAGCTTTGGTGCTGGGACAAGATATGCTAAAACAACAAAGGAAAACAGATTACACCTTCCAAAGAGCTGTTTGGAAATACTGAAGATGTGCTATCAGTGGCCATATTTACACAATGGAAACTGTGAGAAAAAAGGATCATACGTTTCCTGACATTTATTTGAGTCTCTCTTAAGGATAAATTAAAATTGTCTAATAAAATCCTCATTATTGTTTAGCTTTTTACATATTACTCCAAAGAAATATGTGACTGTGGAAGGATACAGACTTTAAGGAATTTGGGTTATAGATTCAAGATGTTAACCACAAAGTTTCTATGTGGCTGGCACTGAGCTAGTTGATTATTTTACATAAATTCCATTCTCCTCATTTGGAAATAGGGTAGCAAATATTTGCCCCCAGGTTTGCTATAAATAAAACACATGAAAACACTTAGGGGAAAGCTCTGGGTACCTTGTAAATCAGAGTACAAAATATTAGTTATTGTTGTATATTATACAATAATATATGTCTAGTAATAAAAATAACTATAATAACATCTGTGGAGAAAACCTGTGGGTATTTTGAGACCCTCCACTGCTTGAAAACAATGTTTCCAGCATGTTTGTTTTCTAGAGCTCATACCATTAAGTTTTAGTCCTGTCAGGGACATATGGATCTTCAGCTTACCCTAAAATAGGCTGGCATGAGGCCAGGCCCAAGACTTGAGTAGGAAATTCCACTGCAATTTCCCGTAGAGATAAAAAATCTGGACAGATTTGAAAATAGAAATCAGAACATTTTCACCATCCCCCTTCCCCAGGAAAACTGATGAATAACCACAGGATAATTTAACCTCCCACCCCTTCCAGAGCATTCTGGTGCTGGAAGGGCAATCAATGGGGTAGGGAGATTTGGGGGTTACAGCTATGTCTTTGGGGTCTCCTTTGGAAAAACAGCATTAAGTAGGAAATGATGACCCAACCCTAAATTTAAAAGGGTAATTTCAGTCTAAGGATGAGATTTAGTGAGGGAAAACATATATTCTCTGAGCTGATCTTCCAATCCTTTGGTGAAGGCAGGGTAGCAAATACCATGCCCACGGAATGTATTTTGTATGCCTGTCCACCAAGGAACAGGTACCTTTCCTTCAAAAATAAGGCAGCAAATTTTCAAGAAAGCTTTTCCTGACCTCTCCTATCTCCAGCCCATCCTGGTTCAGGTATTTCTTCTCTACTTTACATTTAGAAGTTATTTTCTATTAATCAGTATCTCCTCCCCACTGAACTACTAGCTCACTGAGGGCATAGGGCACAGGAGGGTCTATTCAATTCTTATTATTACCACTAGGCCTATGATCTTGCAAATATAAAGTGTTCAGTAAAAATGTTGGAAGAATCAGTAGCTGATAAGAATCTGATGAAAAGAAGTACCAGACTTGAAGTACTCAGAAGTGTGATTTTACTATGCTATTGATTGGAGCAGAACAGGAAGATGTTAGGTAGATGCTTCCTATAGAAAACATATCACCAAAAACAAAAAAACACCATATATGCACAGATTTCTTATTCTGCTCTAATAGACTACCTGCCTATTACTCTATTAGTATTGACTTAATTTACATATGTTATCATTTTTTTGTTGTTTGGGAGTAGGTTCTACATGTCATATCAAGTTACTATTATGTATTTCAAATCATATATATGTTTAATAATATTGTTTTCTGTTTGACCAGGTTCCCAAGGAGCGTGTTTAATCCATCACTGTATCTGTACGTTTATCCCCGTATGTCCATTATTTGTTTCTTTATGTTTATTTGATCCTGTATCGTCAAGTGCGTACATGTGCATGATTATTTGATTGTGGATTATGCATTCATTTTATCAGTAGAAAATAGTGTTCCTTGTGCATAATAAATTTCCTGTAAATTTTATTTTATCTGTTATTAATGTTATAACATTAGCTTTGGTTACAATTTTCCTGGCATAGTTTTCTCCAAACCTTTGTTTTCAACATATTTGGGTTATATTGTTTTCACTGTGTCCTACCAAATTACTCTCATATTATTTCATAGAATTTATTCTACACAACCTGTATTATTTCACATTGCCTGGCACATACTGCATTTGTGAACCATGCATGATAAGAAATGTTCATTATGTGAGTCTTTGTTCAAACACAAGAAGGAATCCAGTTTGGATATGAGAATACTACACATTTTACCATGTTGAGTCATTAGGTCACTATCCCTTCCCCTTTCTTCACTTCTCCATGGGATTCCCTCCCAATTCTGAGCTCTCAGCAAAGGAAGATGTGAACTTTCCTAAGCTTGGTATCAGATATATGCATGTCAATGTAATCCCTTTCTGGCTTTGTAATTGTGCATAGGCTATATAACGTAACACTCTGAGCCTCAATTCCCTCACTGCTCCAATGGAATGACTCCTGCTGCTTCATGACATTGCTCTACAGGTTAAATGGAATCCCATGTTTCAAGTACCTCATAAGGCACAAGGCATGGAGCTGATGTTCCCTGTAGCACTTTTTACATAGCGGACACTAATTAAATGCATGTGAAATGATGTTGAGCTACTTGGCTGAAAAACTATTTCCACATTTCTAAAAGCACATAATGTTTATCTAATAATAATTACATGAATATCTTAGACCTCTTTCTTACTCTAACTTTTATCCCTAGGGACTAGGTTTAGTAAACATAAATCTCTTCAGTCAGATCAAAGATATAGTTTAAAAAAACTCACAACGATTTGTTTTTCTTCTCAAGTGACAGAGCTAACCCCACAAAGGCATCATTTCACAACCGAAAAAAAGATGTTTAGTTAGTTTAGGATAGCTCTGTCCAGCCCATCACCCACAAATCTCACTTAACAGCACAATCCCTTGTTTTTTGTGTCATTCATAGAAGTATCCCACAGGGAAAACCGAGCAATAGAAATACAATATTATTATAGAAGGCAGATCATAGATCTCCTTTCCTTCTCTCCCTCTCTTTCTTTCCTTTCCTTACTTTCCTACTAACAGGCACACATGCCAAGAACCATTGTTAGAATGGGTGTAGGAAAGTTGTTAAGTTTTAGCTCCAACATAGTGGCCTAGAACTTTAAATGTATAGACAATGGGAAGAATGTGATCCTGAAATGTTTCTTAAATTATTTATCAGAGCCAACAATTGGCAAAACCGCATACATACAAAACAGCATGTATTTTCAATGTTCTCACACTTCCCTGCTGGGAACTACCATCTGACACATTCTCAGCCATATCCAAAATTCCCGTACACACAGCACACATTCTGAAGTCAAGAGACTTAGACTTGAAACCTGCCATCACTGTGTACTTGCAAAACCTTGTGCTGGGTTAATTCAACTTCTTAAGCCTTAGTTGCTCATCTATAAAATTAGGAAAGGCACCTCTATTTTGCCCACCTCACATCAAGGACTGTCAAAGTATAATTTTCAGGACATGAAAAATATGCCTCTCATATAAACATATGGTGAGTACATGTCAAAGATTTATTTAACTCATTAACGAGGGAAACAGAACGCTAAAACTAGTTCAAAGTTAGAATGAGAGAAACTGAGTAAGTACAGGCACTGAGAGAAAAAATATTGGAGTAAGATAACCACAGGGCATTAAATTCATAAGCTTTACAGTTATCTTTTCTACCAAACAGAAGTAATTTGCATGTCTACCAGAAAAACCCATCTTGAAACATATAATTTTACAGTCATGGTTCTCATAAATAGTATGTCGATCAAAAGTGACTTCACCAAGAGACTTCCCTAGTGGCACAGTGGTTAAGAATCTGCCTGCCAATGGAGGGGACACGGGTTCGAGCCCTAGTCCAGGAGGATCCCACATGCCGCAGAGTAACTAAGTCCGTGCACCACGACTACTGAGCCTGCGCTCTACAGCCTGCAAGCCACAACTACTGAGCCCACGTGCCTCAACTACTGAAGCCCGCACACCTAGAGCTTGTGCTCCGCATCAACAGAAGCCACCGCAGTGAGAAGCCCACCACAATGAAGAGTAGCTCCCCACTCACCACAACTAGAGAAAGCCCACACGCAGCAATGAAGACCCAATGCAGCCAAAAATTAATTAATCAATTATCTTTTAAAAAGTGCATTCACGAAGAGGAACTAAATGATTCTTATTTAGGCAGACCTGTTATACAATACTCCAATATTATTTTGAAAAGATATTGTCATCCTTTTCCACATCTTTTCCACATTTTGGATAATATTTCTTAATTATATAAAACATTTGTTAAAGTTATTTAATGTTTTTCCGATATTCATGATTACTATAATTGCTACGACTACTTTCAACACAACCATTATTTATTTTGAAGGAGCTTATATGCACAGAAGTCTCTGTAAATTTATAATATCTTTCTTCATTTCTTCTCCTATTCATTGTTCTAAGTCATACAGATTCAGAGGTGAGGGAAAATTTTTTCAAGGCTTTAAGAAACTTTAAGCCTAGAATGGGAAGATGCAAGAAAACACAGATAAGAGTATGTTCTGTAGGTTATGTATATTGTGAGGGTATAAATGAGCTGACAGATTTGTCTAATTCTGCCTAGGGTAAGCAAGGGTCTCCATGGATGGACTCTTGCTTCAGATGTGTAGCCAGGCAGCCAATCGGTAGGAGACTGACACTCTAACTGAAGAATTACACATAGGTAATGAGGAATGAAATAACTCATCCCTCACACTTGGAGAACTGAAAATACTAGTTTACTGTGGCTAAAGCACAGAGGGTGAGGAGAGAAGTGATGAGAGATGACAATGGCGAGGGGAGATACGGTCCACTTGAAAAGCTTTCTCTTCTCAACTCACAGAAGTTGCAAACAAATGGCAACGTTTGCATTACAGGGAAAGAGGACTGAACTAGCGGCCAACATACCTGGACTCTAGAACCTATTTAGCCAATGACTAACAGTAACTATTTGAAAAATTACTTTTTTGTGGGTCTGAATTGTCTATTTGTAAAATGAGGGCTGCTGGACTGTGATGAGCTAAATCCCATAGATTTGATGATGTCCATAACAGGCTGGAATCCCTGGGAAGTGGATTTTGAGTCAGGATTATTAAGCAGTGCCCTCAAGATCAAAACCTTTGGAAGTGATCTGAAGGGAGCAAGAGTCAGGTTGAGAAGAGGCTGAGCTGTGAGGCGGCGCTAAGAGATGTACCAGCCAAGCTCATGGGAACCTCTGAAGCTAAAATGGCCTTTCAAAGTAGTCCCAGGTTGGGTGGACGTGGCCAGATTTTTATATTCCTCCACTGCCCAGTTATTTTGTATGGGCTACCCCAGGAAGGGTTGTGACTTTGAGCAAGGTGGCTCTGCAGGTGACACAAAACCTGAATGGCTTTTGTCACTTCCCTGACAGTGAAGGCTATTGGCCAACAGCACTCCCAAATGACAGGAAAAGAAATCTTTGGAGGGAGGTCTGGGGGGACATCACAGTGTCCACCAAAAGGTAGCTCATAATTAGTCGCATTGCCTGTCCAGTTCATTTGTGTATGTACTGCCCTCCCTTCCCTATCCCAACTCTGTTCCACCTAAGTAACATTATTTACAATTTCAAACTGGCCCTGAAAGCACACTCTCTATCCCCAGCACCACTACTCTGACCTACTTACCCCTGTGTTCTCAACTTAGACATCACTTCTTTCTGGATGTCTTCCGTGACATCCTGGGTGTGGGTTAAGTTCCTTACTTGTGCACTATCGTGACATTAGTCATTCCTTCTTCATGCCTCTGACTCCCCTTCCAACTGTAAGTGACTTAAAATTGTTTGATGGGGCTTCCAATACCTCCTAGCACATAGGAGCTACATAATAATAGATACTGAATGGATCTTTGCTGAAAGAAAAAGATAAAAGAGTGAATACACGAATTTCAGAGATGGTAAATTAGAGGCAGAATGTGAGTATTTCAACCCAAAGGATTGGAGAAATAGTCTGGGAAAATTAGAAGATAAAAAATACCACGAGAAACTGGGATGAAAAAACCCTGCTTTGACATAGGAGTTTTTCTTTGTTATGAGATGCTCTGCTGTAAAGTGAAGGTGTACAACTACATTCACAGATCCCTGGAGAGAAAGAGAGAGAGAGAGAGTTATATCTCGTGTTGGTTTTCATAAACTTTCTTAGTGCAATCTTCTAAACTTAAGGTTTGATTTCTTCTACCCCTTGATTGTTGGTCTTTTTTGGCTTCAGAAGTCAAAGAAAAGGAGAAAAACAAAAGCCTTCCTGCATGTGTGCACCATTTCCCAAACTATTACCAGCAATTTTTAAATCAATACTCTCTGCAAAGCTGTGAAAATGCCTCCTTTCCTGGTCCTTCAGGTATTCTGCCCAAGGCTTACTTGTGGGATAAATGGTATTTTACAGAACTCATCTTTCAGTCAGATGCTTTCACATTTTTAATTCCCTTTATCATTAACAACACGGTGTCGGATCTGTCAGTGCCCATACTTTTCAGAGAGTACAAGAGGCTCAGAGAGGCCAAAAAGTTGCTTAAGGTCACACAGTAGGGTAGAACGTGGCTGCAAACCCAGTTCTTTGAAGTCTTAAAAGTGTTCTTCCTAACATGTTGTCTCTAATCCCATCATTAGAGATATATTTATTTGGTATTAAAGGCTTTTGGTGTACCAATAATTAAGAGATAAATATGCCTAAATATGATAAATATGTATCATAAATACATATCTTAGTGCCTTAAATAAAAGTGGAAAAGAAAGCAGCAATTATTGCAGCCTAGTGCTTAATGACTTAAAATTACCATCACCTCTACTTTAAAAAAAAAAATATGAAATGCCCATCATTATCCCTGTTTTACAGATAAGAAAACCAAAGCTCTGAGGGGCTCAGCTACTTGCTCAAGGTCCACAAGGAATTATGGAAAAACTATAATTTGATCTCAGTTCTTTCTGGCGCCAAACTCTCTCATCTTAATATTATACTGTCCATTACATTCACATAACCTCCAGATTTCAGACTTTCATCCTCCTTCACCCTTAGAAAAATAGCATCAACAAGTTTAAATCTGTCTAAATTGCTCAGGTCCCTTGTGAGAACCAAAGCGTAACTCCCCACCTGCCATTCCAAGTGAGATCGCTAGATCCAGAGTTATGCATCATTTGAGATCATTAGTGTAAAATCAATAGCTGCAGGAAATAATTGTAGCTATCCCTGTGACCTTGCCCCCTGTGGTACTTCATCCTTGAAGGCTATTTAATTAAAGTCCAAGCAAGATGGGTTAGCTCTGGAGTTATGCATAAAGTGGAACTGACACAACACCGGAGGGAAACAGCCTTCACGCCCAGCATTGCAATGTGTGGCTGAGGCTGAGACGGTCTCCTGATACTTAGAGGCAGAATACATGGTTCTGAGAAAGGGCTCTGCCTTTCAGGTGATTAGAGCGTCCCTGCCTTGGGGAGAAATGAGCGGTATACCACAAATGGGCAGTTATGATTTAGTAAATATCTACTGGAAAGCTACTGTATGTTAAATAGGAATAACAACACTGAAAATGACATCAACCCTAAACCTTCAGGGGATCATATCTGAATAGAAGCAAATGGCTCAATAACTATATAAGCCAAGTATCTCCCAGTTTGATAGCTCCATAAGCACAAGAGCAGGATCTATCTTCTGATTATTTAGATTCTGCAAAATCTGGCAAATTGGGGGAGAGGGGGAAGTTAAATCTGAGTTTTTATCCCATGTCACTTCCCTTATGGACTCAGGTCACAGCACTTCCCCTGCAGCATCACCCGTTCCCAGACTGCCATGGTTCACGCTTCCCCTGACAATGCTTGAATGTTCCCTATATTTCCAAACCATCATCCACCCTCAAATTTATGCTAATTCCTTTAAAAATATTTTATCCCATAACACTTACGGTGCCTCTGTTTCTCTGATAGATACTCATATTGATCCTAGAAGTAGAGCCAGAAGGACAGAATCTTAAGGATGGGAATCCATAATTGGTTTCTGATGGGGAAGATTTAAAGGCACTAATAACACGGGTGCTAGCAGTAAATGGAGTGTTGGTAGTTCATTGCAAGCAAATCGGTCATTTAAATTGTTCACCTGTAGTTACCTGGAATCAAATGTCTATAAAAGACAAGACTTTGAGTGACCTTAAAACAGTTCAGTAGAAATAAAAAGTATACAATCTATGAAGCTGGCTGGTTACTTGTAAGTATGCCAGAGCAGATTTAAATTCTCAGCCCAAGTTTTTTGTTTGTTTTCAGAAACCAGAAAGTTTTTATAACTGGAGGGAAGGATTTGGGGAATGGCAGAATAAGAACCTCTGGAAATCTGTTTCTCCATAGGAGCAAAAAAATGCTGGCAAAATTGTCCAAATCAACTTTTTCAGAACTCTGGAAATTAACAAAAAGATTGCAACAATCTAAACAGCATTTATCCAAGAAAAACCGCTGAACCTCAGTAAGAACAGTGGAGGTTTGGGACATTCTAATTTGGCCTAATCTCATCTCTCTATCCCCAGCTCCACGGCAGTTTTAAAAAAAGGAGTCTTGCAACCACAGAAGGGTGCATACTGGGTTTGGATCGCCTCAAAAAGCTTCAGCTCCAGAGCACTGTTACTATTTTATACATCTCACAGCTTCCTAGTAGACCTCCATTCCCAAGGCATTGTCATTATTTGACCTCACTCAAAGTTCACTCAGTGGGAAAAAAATTCTACCCCTTAGCCATATTGCAGAATGTAGAGAAAAAAAGCAAATCCTAATGCGTAGGAATAAAAACCCATGGCTTGGGGCTTCCCTGGTGGTGCAGTGGTTGAGAGTCCGCCTGCCGATGCAGGGCACACGGGTTCGTGACCCGGTCCGGGAAGATCCCACATGCCGCGGAGCGGCTGGGCCCGTGAGCCATGGCCTCTGAGCCTGCGTTTCCGGAGCCTGTGCTCCGCAACAGGAGGGGCCACAACAGTGAGAGGCCCGCGTACCGCATAAAACCAACCAACAAACAAAAACCCCTATGGCTTTGTTTTTATTTATTTGATTTGAGCTGGGCAGTTGGCAGCTGGTTTAACAAATGGGATGTAAATTTCAGAAGAGCTTACCAAGATGGAAATTCAAGCAAGCGAGAGGTTCCAAAAAAAGAAAGAAGCAACGCATGGAGAACTTCCAGGTAGATAGGAGATAGGAACTCTGCTCTGGCCCCTATTTTTGAGGTATGCGTGTTACGGTTTGGGACTTAAGATTGTAGTCTAAGAATAATAGTGTCTACAGAACTGAGTTTAAGCCTCAGGAAACAGGGTAAGAGAGAGGAAATGCCAGATTCCTGGAAATAAAGAAATGATGATGGCAGGAAGGTATTCAGGGAGCCTGCTGATGCTCTGTAATACTTGTCACTATAGCCTGGGAAGTAGAGAAGGGCAATTGTCAAACCTCTCTGGCAAATAGGGTAAAGACAATGGATATTCTCTAGGACGGAATTTAGTGTTCTTAGGCTTGAGATATTTATGGGAAAGAGGGATGAGCAGGTATAAAAGTAGTTAGGAGGTGCCTGTGCATTCTTTATAATTGACTATGATGGAAATAGAACAGGACTGAGACAGAGATTATGATAGGATAAAAGAGCTGGTGAATGTTATTCACCAAATGATAGAGAAGTATATAGGTTCAGCAGAGCAAATTGGTGAAACTGTATTTTGATGCTGACTGACTGAGAGGTTTTTTTGTTTTGTTTTATTTTAGGTTTGGCATCATTCAGACAAAATATGTGTCAGTTGGTCAGTTTGGTCTATGTGACTAAATAACTACAACCACTTTGTATTTTTAAGTTTCTATTATGTTTTCAGTAAGAGCTAAGCTATAGATTTGTAATCACCTTGGACCCATTTCAGGTTAGGTCATTGGATGCTGCCAGGGAGTCTCCTCTGGGATTTTAACTGACAACAAAACATACTGTCCCTTCCAAAGCCAGTGGGACTCAGCTGTGTCTACAGAGTGTCATTTAGCCGTGCTCAAAATCCAGGTTTAGGAAGATTCATGATACTATGCTAATATTTCTGTTTTTCTGTTTTGACCTTAGGGATTTTTAATTATCAGATAAATTTGCATGTTTTATAGAAAGGATGGCAGATTCAGAGGAAAAAGTATTAAAACCATACATATACTACAAATCAGAATCAGCTAAGAATATGTTCCATAATTGCAAAGTTTGTCTTATTCCCTTTATTATATTCTCAACATGTATTTGCCATAGCTTTATAAATATCATATGTAAGTGGATAAGTGAATAACATGATGAATGATTTATAAATGAATGAGTTAATATTTTGGTCTATTTTGTTCCATACTACATTTCTGCATAACATTGGTTTTCCTGTAATTTTTCTTTTTCTACATAGTTGCAATTATACTATGTACATATTATTGCTTTATTCCTTTTCCACTTACCATTAAGAGAAAAAAACTAGTATGTGATTGTATACTCATAAAATATATGAGTTTAAATAGCTGGTTGGTTAGTGTAGCTCACCAGTATTCTCTCTTTAGGCCTTGAGGATACTTTCCATTATTTCTTATCATAAATAGTATTATCAAGAATATTTTTACTCATAAACACAAATATCATAGTTAGTATGTGACATAATAATGTTGCGAACATATTTGTCCCTTCAAGCACACTCTTCACACCTCATCTTGCAGACACGTTTTCCTAAATCTTTCTAAGTTTTCTTTTGGTGGAAAAAGGATGAAGGCTTAGCTTTTGCCCCAAGGAGTATTTTATTTTGTTTTGTTTGTTTTCTGTGTGTGTTTGAGGAACCGTTTCAACTGTTTTTGCATTATTAACATGTTATACATTGTATGACATAAAAACGCCCAGAGGCCAGTAACACGCTCTGGATGCTGCTATAAGGTTGACCTTGAGACAAACAGCTTTTCCAATATGACTGACTGACTTCCAAAGAGAAAATTACTTGATCAGGTGAGAGACAAGGTAAAAGGCAGCTATTATTCCAGTCGGTACATTTCATACGTGCATCAGTATGCTTATTTGCTAAGTAAGGAATAAATTTTGCACACCGCCCCCTCCAACTAATGTTTCAAAAAGTTCACCCTCCCAACAAATATTTGGAAAAGTTATTTTTACTTATTCACATTTTTTATGCCTTATGCAATAAACCACTCTTCATCCTAGAGAGACCTCCTTACTTTATGAACTTATCTTGTAATACAGCATGATCCTAGGCAGCATCTGTTGCCATGACAACTTAATCTTCATCCAAACATTGGCTTCACGTTTGAACCCCAAAATAGGCACAAAGTAGCTGAGTTTAAATATTTTGGATTAGTTATAAGCCACATACCTTTGTATTTATTTCTGTTATTAGGTACATGTATATAATTGTTAACCAATATTACTTTTTTAATAAAATTGACTGGTTTGTGAAAGCAAAGTTACAAGAGATGGAGTAAAGATTGTGTTATAAATCTAAAGCCATGGCCAATAAGTCACATGCAGAGGTGGGATGCCAACTGAGCAAATTTGGTGTAACTTCTCAGATAATTTCTAAATCCAACACTTCTGTTTCTCAAGTATATAACTTGTGCTTTCACTGTAATACATTACATGGTTTCTGAAGCCTTATTTTACTTGTCTGTCTGTCCCAATAGACAGTGAGCTCCGTGAGGACAATAATTTTGTATTTTTTACTTCCATACCTGCATGATTTAGCCCAAAGTTAAAAAAAAAAAAAAAAAAAACTTGATAAATTTAGGCCTATCAAATAAATTCAACATTGACTGATACCACTGGTGCAAAACAGTCAGCTTAGAAAAAGAGCAGATGACATTTCAGGTACAAACATCAATTTGGTAGAAAACTCAGATATGGCCATTAGATGATCAGGCAGAGTAAGGGTTATGCTAGGTAAATATCCTTTTAAGCAGTGGAACATTTTTTACCGTCTTACTTTCAAAAATTAAACAGAAAATCAAAGATAGCAACATGTATTAATTGCAATATTAGAAGTACAAAATTAAACAGCAACTAAATCATGAAGTGGAAAAAAAAACACATAAGATTTCCCTATAATTATCAACCCATCCTTGCTAAGCAAATGCTGGATTTTAATTAGTAGTCAAGCTCTAGAATGCATTCTTTAATTAAATGAAAAACCTCCTTTAACACAAAATTATATTTCCACATTTAAGGAACTAGAATGAAAGAAAAAAACAACAAAGCTAAGCTTCTTGCAAGAGCATAGAGTACATAATAAACAACGAGAAAGTAGCCTCTTATAATAGACGTATATAAAGGGAGCAAATGTTGTTGTAAGCAGCTTAGAGTCTGTCTACATTTAACAACTTGCTTTCATTGCAAGATTAACTTCCTTCCAAAGCTAATGCTTTCTTATAGAGGTTATTTTTCTTTTCTTTTCTTTTCTTTGTTTTTTTGAGCGGTGGTGGTGGCTGAGCTGGGGTTTAGGGGTAGTCATGCTTTATTGGAAGTGGAATTTGACAATTTTATTCTTAAACATTTAAAGAATGCCTGCCTCAGTTCTTTACAGCAGTATAGCCAAGTCATCAACCTGTCCCCAACTTTCAAAGAGTGTTTGCAAGTCCCACCTCTGTTCTTGGCAAATATCCTGGGTCCTCATATTTTGAGGCCATCTTTCTTCCTCACTCTCTCTTTCATTACTCTAAGATTAACTTGCCCTTTGAACTTGGGCTCCAAGCCAATCAATCACCAACTCCCAAGGTCTCACTTCAGGCATGAATCTGAATCTCCAGCATCTCCTCTAGGATTTTTTTTGATGCTTCAACAGACGGGGACCAGAGATAAACTAGCAAAATTGTACAAAAATTCAATAGAAGAGGTTGTTTAATCTCACTGAATCTTGCAGCAAGTCCCAAAGTCCCAGAAGTTCAGCATTCAAATCTGTGAATGCTTATGTATTTTTAATTACTTAACAATGATCAGTCACAGAAATTAGGACATCTGAAATCAAAACAAGCCTTGTTAAGACGGACACCACAGATTAGGGGTAGATGCTAGCCCTTATTTCCCTTTTTTAACAGATGTGTGGATACTCAACAATGAATTTGGCTTTCTCTTGCTAGGATGCTTAATAAATACTGACAGCAATTATATCAAATTAAGATTTTTCTACAGGCTCTTTTCAATCCCAGGAATAGATATAGAAATAAATAAAGGTCTTGCAATTACTCCAGGAAAAGATCCTTTCAGAATACGGTCTTCCGCTAACAAAATCCATCACCTACTCAAGTCCCTTTAAATTGCTTTTGGGGAATACCCTCTATTAGAATTGCCTTCATTCTAAGTATCTCTTCTGGTTAATTAAGGATTCCAGTGGGAGGAGGAGGGGAATCTTACTTTAGCAAAGTTAATTTTAGCTATCGCAAACGATGTTCAGAATGCAAAAAATTTAATGAAGGCTGTTGCTGTGAAAAACATGAGGCGTTTGGCAGGGGAAGTGGAGACATTTGGACTAAATCCTGTCTCACCACTTATAAACTGGTCAATCTTAGGCCAGTGAATTTACCTCTTATAATCTTAGATTCCTCATCTCCAAAATGGAGAAAATAATGGTTTGTATTTCATATATTAGAATTAAATGTGCAATTTAAATGAATATATATAGTGTGGCTGGCATAGCAGCTGACACATAGTAGCACCTTTAAAATGATAATATAGTAGCTTTATTGTCACTGTTATTACTTACAGTGTTGGCTCTGCAACAGAACTGTTTTGTGGCTAAAGGAAAAAGACAATATTTATAATGTTTCACATTTGAAAATTAAATAAATGGGTAGATTTTTTTAAAAATTAAGCCTTTTACCCTTGAAGATATTTTTTATTTTCCTGAACACTAAGGGCCTGCTACCTTTTTCTAAAGTGAGTGTTACAATATGATAAAAATACATAAATGAAAAAGGAATCATAACCCAAAAAAAGACATCATAACCCAAACAATTTCTCCTCCTAAACACGCACATTAATGGGTTTAATTTTTAATCTTATTAATTTAATTTTTTGCTACAGAAAGAAAACAAGAGAGCATAGTGATAAGAAGTATAAAATCTTTAAGCCAGACTGACTGCCTTAACGGCCCACCAGCTTTGTGACCTTACGTCACCTTAATCTCAGGCTCCTCATAGTAGAAATTATGTTAGTACCTCTTCCTAGGCACTTTGCAATAACTAATTACTTAATATTCTTAAAGAGTTTACAGAGTCTAGTCATAAAATAATCAACCACAACAAATAAACACGAGGGCACTAATATCCTAGAACAGTATTGGGATTTTCTGTGCTGCATTTCCTAGGTAACACTGAGATCTTCCAGTAGGAAATGTTGGGAAGAAAGGAGGAGGAACTAGTCAGAGGCTACAGCCTTCAGACATATAAATCCTATGTAATTTTAACAAGTATGCCAAGTGCTAAAAAGAAGAGTATAATCTAGATACAGACATGCAAACTGCATTCAGCCAGGCCCAATGCAGATCCGGAGGCTTGAAGTCACATTAATTTGAAGCACTCTCAAATTACCTGATGGGCTTTATTTCATCTGTCCCAACTAAACTTATCTATCCCAATTAAATTTTCTGTCCAGAACTCTATTACACAAGCAGCTTCTTTGTGGGTTAAGCCTGGGTGTCCACCAGGTTTAGGGGTATTTATGTCTTACACAGACCTAGAGAGCAAAGACTGTAGATGTAATTAACTCCAGAGCAGAAACGGAGCACTACTGTGCAGCATTATTGACATTTGGGGCCAGATAATTCTTTGTTGTGGAGGTTTGTCCTGTGCATTGTGAGATATTTCTCAGCATCTCTGGTCTCTACCCACTAGATTCCAGTAGCACCTGTTCCCCCAGTTATGACCACAAAAGATTCTCCAGATATTGACAAATGTCACCATGGAGGCACAACCTCACTAACTTGAGAACCACTGCTCTAGTGATATAAGAAATGGCCTCATAAGTAATAAAAATAAACCGCAATGGACTATAAATTATTATCTGTCCCCATAGTTTTGCCTTTTCCAGAATGTCATATAGTTGGAATCACGCAGTATGTAGCCTTTCCACGTTGGCTTCTTGCACTTAGGAATATACATGTAAGCTTCCTCTATGTCTTTTCATGACTTGATTGCTCATTTCCTTTTAGTACTGAATAATATTCCATTGTCTGAAAGGACCACAGTTTAGTTATCCTTTCACCTCCAAAGGACATCTTGATTGCTTACAAGTTTGGGCAGTTACAAGTAAAGCTGCTATAAACATTCATAGGCAGGTTTTTGTGTGGACATAGGTTGTCAGCTCCTTTGGGTAAATACCAAGGAGTGCTTTGGCTGAAGCATTTATAGTATGTTTGGTTTTATAAGAAACTGTCAAACTGTCTTCCAAAGTGGCGGTACCATTTTGCATTCCCACCAGCAATGAATGGGGGGAGTTCCTTTTGTTCCACATCATTGTCAGCGTCTGGTGTTATCGGTTTTCCAGATTTTGGCCATTCTATTGATAATATATGTGTAGTTGTACCCTAAAACAAAAAATCGTTGTTCTAATTTCCATTTTCCTGATGACATAATTTGGAGCATTTTTTCACATGCTTATTTTCCGTCTTTTTGGTGATGTGTCTGTTAAGGTCTTTGGCCCATTTTTTAATTGGGTTGTTTGTGTTCTTATCATTGAGTTTTAAGAGTTCTTTGTACATTCTTTTTTCTTTTTTTTTCTCTTTGTACATTTTGCATAATAGTACTTAATTAGATATGAAAATCATTCTAAATTTACAGTATTTCTACTATCTCTTATTCATAGAAGTCTGCTGTTGTTTTATATACCCTTGAATCTCTCTAAGGATGAATAATTTATTTAAATGTAAAGATTTTCATGGTTTATTAACTGTTTCATTGGACATTATTTTTTATCGATGTCTTATTTCTTTTCTTCTTTGATGGTTTTCCTCACACTTAAGCGAGCTTTAGATATCCATTTATTTCTGTTATTGAAATGAAGGAAAATCTTTGTTCACCTGCTGAAAGTATATAATCTAGGTATTAAGAAACTGTCATTAAATTAGGGTGGGCACAGGGAGAAACTCACGTCCTGGAGGATCCCTTTATTTCCTGGCTTCAGGGCTCCTGGGGAGCAGATATATTTGCAACCTTAACCCAAAGCCAAAAGCCTGTATCAGCTTCCCCATGGCCTTTTTCTTCCTCTGCTATGCACGTGGTGGTTTGGTGATTCTGATTCTTTCTGCATACCAGCAGTCTTGCTGGGATTCCTCCCCAGGCAGATGCATTACTGTTTTCCAGATCATTTGAATAAACTCACAGAAGGGAGAGAGGAGAAGCAAAGGAAAGGGAAGGGAGGTGAGTAACTTTTCTTAATCATTCATTATATTCCATACTTCATGGTACACTCTTTTTATTCACCCAGCTAATCCTCACAGCAGCTCTGCAAGATAATTAAGCCCATTTTGCAGATAAAGAAAATGATGCATATAGGTCAAATAAGTTGATAAATTCAAAGGGAGATCAAAAGTTATCATTTTATTTTACTTTTATTTTGAGCCCACTTTTTGCCTCAGGAAGCAGTAATATGGTTTACCTCAATCAGCTATGCTCAGGGTGTTGATTAGCTAGTAACCATCCTATTTATTCCTCTCTAGGCTTATGCAACCTCTGCTACATTTTCTCAAGGGTTTCCAGCTCAGAAGGCCGTGGTTCAGGCAGATATATCATAATAGGTCATACTTTTAAAAGGATAAGGGAAAGCCATCTATTTTGTACATTGAAAGGTATTTCTCAGCATAGACCCTACATTTTAATTCTCTTCACCACAAGCAGAATGCAAGTGATAAGATTGTGACATTGGTCATGTCAGCGACTGTCACAGTTTATTCCTCTAGGACACTGGCTAGCCTGCGTCCTTTTTCTCCCCCACCAGCCCTTCTATGTCCCTCTGGACTCATTCTCTGGACACAATGGGGAAGTCATTCTTTACTTAAGATTTCAAACTCAAAGATTTCAGAAGTTACTGAGGAGAGAAGAGGAGTGTATGAGAAGGCAAATATAGACATCTAAGATAATAGACAGGGAAGATAGAGTGATTCAGGTAAAAAGGTTCTGAATATTAAAATCACTTGACACGTATGGGACCTGGGTGGATAAAAGCCATCATTGTCTTCTACAACATTTACTGACAAACACCCATAGGATATTATTATGGGGATAAAAGGAAGATCTGAGAGAGGAAGCATTAGATGAAGGGAACAAGGACCCAGTTTTGTTTCCACTGTTAACTAACTCCTTGCTCTTCAAGCTGCTTATCCTCCTTTGGGTCAAAGAGGCAGTTGGACTAATTCCTAAAGCTCCTTCCAACTCTAAGAGACTATGAATCTAAGACACATACTCCACAAGGTAGACTATCAGGTTACATCCCGGAAGAGAGACGTAGGGCAACCAGACAGTCCAGGTGAGTGTCGGGAGTGCGCGATGCTGAAAACAAGTGTTTCAGGAGCCAAACAAAGGATTAAAGCTCACTGAAACCTCTTCTAAGGTTTCACTGAGAAGAGTTTCAGAAGTCCTTTGCAACCTGGGAAGTTCTGTATAAATGTGAGATCTGATTTTTTACAGACATTTACAGATCTCCTAACTGGTTCCAGCCACTAATTTAGGCACCAAGAATGCTAAAGTGCTTTGCTTTAACAATGTAGAAGGCAGGCTTTATCATGGGCAGGAAACATTTCTGTGGATAATATGATTGAACAGAGCTTTTCCCTACTACACGTTGGGGTCAAGCAGAGATTTTCAGGTGTTGTAACCTGGGGTGAGGGTTGAAAGGACAAGCTGTAGGGGCTCCCGTCTTGGGGATCACGAGCTGACTCCTGTAACCAGCAGCAGGCTGAGCGAGGACTGAAGTCCTATAAGGTGAACAAAATCAGAGTGTCTGCCTTCCAAAATACCCTATTCTATTTCCATAAAAAGCTAAATTATAATTGAGTTATTTTGAAAGCTAATAAATGAAAATGTGAAGGCTTATTTCTGTGTATGAAAACCTTTGCCCTCCTTTACACATTTCAAAGCACCAGAGAGTTTCCATCATCAATGACACTCTTATGCACTGGAGAAGGATGGTGTCATAAAACATACAGAGCAGTGGGAACATCAACAGCAAGCAGATGGCCCATCTACAGATGCATAAGGCCCAGCCATTCTACATGTTTTGAAGGAATAAAGCATGGCACAGTGAGAGGGTTGAGTAATGAAGACAAAATTTAAATGGGGTGGCCAATCTGAAGAAGCAAGTTTTAAGCTGGGTCAGGAAGGGTAAGGATTCAGCCTCAGGTTAGGGAGAAGAGACCAGTAACCCTGAAGAGTAACATGGGTGGAAGCCAGGGCACGAAGGGACTTGGCACATTTGAGGCAGATCCATCTTCAGAATCTCATTTACCTGATTTGGGAAATGGCAGGTACCACTAAACAAGCTTTAATAAAATTACTTGTTTTTCAACTACTTCCTAATTTAAAAAACTTTTGTGTATCTATGAACCCATTACAAAAAAAAAAAAAAGAAAAATAAAATAGCTTCCATAGCAAATCTATAAATGAGACATAATAAATGAATATTAGCCCAAAGTTCCACTATTGCTCAAAATGCTTTATCTGTGAACTCACACAGAAATTCCCCAAATGTTGATACTCAAAGCTGTATTTGCCTGACTAACAGAAAGTCCAGGCTTTCCTCAGATTTTCCTGCCCAAACACTCCTAAGAATTAAGAGGTGGTAACCGGTCTGTCCATCAGAGGTGAGGTCCCTTTTTTCCTTAGAGTCCTCTGGGTGGACAGATGGTGCCTCCCCTCTGCTTCAGTGTCAATTATACTTTCGATTCATCTTCCTTGGTCATTCCCCTCTGTTTTAGTTACTTAGGGCTGCTTTAACAAGTTACCACAAATTTGGTGGCTTAAAACAACAGAAATTTATTCTCTCACTGTTCTGGAGGCCAGAAGTCCAAAATCAGTTTCACTGGACAAATCAAGATGTCAGCAGGGCCGTGAACCCTCAGTCTCCAGAGAAGAGTTGGTTCTTTGCCTCATTCAGCTTCTAGTGGCTGCTGTCATTCCTCAACTGTGGCTGCAACACTCTAATCTCTGCCTTGGAGGTCACGCTGTCTTTTCTGTTCAAATCCCCCTCTCTGCCTCTCACTTATAAATACACTGTGACTCCTTTGAGGGTCACTCAGATAATTCAGGCTAATATCTCCATCTCAAAATCTTTAATTTAGTCATATCTGCAAAGATGCTTTTTATATATTAAGTAGCATTTACAGAGTGTGGTGGCATTTTTCTGCCGCCACACTCTCCTCCCACATCGATCCGTTGCTCTGCTGCCCATGACTATAGAATGCAAACATCTCCAGGTCTCTGACCTTCCCAGACCACTCTTTATCCCTTCCAGGCCTCTAGAGCTCTTCTCCTTCCCCATCTGTAGGGAAATGGTTTGGCTTCTCACCTCCATCTTTCTGACAAGGGGCTCTGCAGAAGAGCTGCTGGACCCCTAAGTAGAGAGCTTCTTTCTTTACAACAGAGTCCTGTCCATGTACTCTGTGAGACGTACTGTAGAGTTAGGGTGGGATTCAAGCTGTTCTAGAATCACTCATCTGCCCATCATTCAGGTCCTAGTTCTAAGTCATGGCTTATGCTGCTGTGATCTTTAGTCATACAAAATTATTTTCTTACAGGTGTGTTGTGATGGTTAATTTTATGTGTCAACTGCACTGGGCTAAAGGATGCCCAGATAGCTGGTTAAACATTATTTCTGGATTATTTCCTTTATAGAAAGGAGTTCCTAGAAAAGATTAACATTTGATTCAGTAGAATGGATAAAGAGATCTACCCTTACCAATGTGGTCTGTCATCATTCAATCCGTTGGGAGCCCAAACAGATCAAAAAGGCAAAGGAAGGGCGGGTTCCCCCTCTCTCTTCTTGAGTTGGATGTCCATCTTTTCCTGCTCCTGGACATTGAAGCAGGCCTTCAGACTCAGAGTCCTCAGGCCTTCAGACTCAGAGTCTTATACTAGCAGCTTCCCTGTTCCTAGGCCTTCAGCTTCTCACTGACTTTTCTGGTTTGCCAGCTTGAAGAGGGTAGACTGTAGGCCTTCCCAGCCTCCATAACTGCTTGAGCCAATTCCTATGATAAATCTCCTCATATACAGTTGGCCCTTCATATTCATGTGTTCTACATATGCAGATTCAGCCAACTGCAAAATGACAATACTCTGAAAAAAAAATTCCAGAGAGTTCCAGAAAACGAAACTTGAATTAGCCACAGACAGGCAACTATTTATACAGAATTTACATTGTACTGTATTATAAGAAATATAGAGGTGACTTAAAGTATACAGGAGGATGTGCCTAGGTTGTATGTAAATATTACGCCACTTTATATAAGGGACTTGAGAATCCACAGGGGTCCTGGAACCAGTCCCCTACAGACACCAAGGGATGACTGTACATCTATATCCTGGTTCTGTCTCTCTGGAGAAACCCTAATATATGCCTGTTTGTCTTTCTCAGTATCAGGCTTTGTTCAGTGTGCCAAATCATCAGAAATATATGAAAGTAGAGAAAGCCCATTTGTCAATAGGGTGATTTACTATCTCATAGTAGAGATAGATTACCCCACTTATCTCCTCCAACAAAAAAAAAAAAAAAAAAATGATGTTACAAGAAAAAAATGGGTTCTGGGTGACAAAACATCACCTTGAAACTCCATAATAAAGACCCTTTGGAGGAACCACTGTGGTAGATATGTTGTGCTCAGCTGTATCTTCTCACATTTTTTTAGGGGGTTAATTAGATGGTTTTGGTTGCAAAAACCTGAGAGTTACTCAAGCTACTCAAGCAATGGATATTTATCGAACGGCAGCAAATACTCTACAGCAAAATTGTTGCAGGCAGCCAGCAGAAATAATTGATAGAAACTTAGCTGTGCCTCCAAGCCTCATAAAAGCTGAGGATAACCTATTGCTATAAGCTTACATGACCACAAGAAAAGATGCACAATCAGAAGTATAAAAATACAGGAAAAGTCATAGAGTCACACACCTTAAAGAGATAAGAACCCAGCTGAGTAACTAAAAGGATGGTCCATAGTCAATAAATATCTTCTGACCTCATTGACTCCTCCACATCTTCACAGCTAGAGTCTATTAATCCCCAGCTGGTGCTGTCATTATCCTAAGTAAGCTATCCACTGCATAGCTTGTCATATCTACTTTTGGTCCTTCTACTAATCTTCCAACTACCTTTGTAATTCCTCCAGGAAGAGGATCTGATGGAGCCAGTGTGTCTCCATTGGACCTGGTCCGCAGAGTTTTTATTGCAGTTCACTCCACAGACTTGCAAATTGACTTCCTTTGGGGCAAAAATCCACTTATGGACAAATCAGCTATGGATGGTGGGGTCACAGAGAACTGACTAGCCCTCAGATATGGTTGAAAACCACTAGTAAGGAGCTGGAGGTGGGAACTTCAAGGACATGGATTTGGGATAGCATATACATACTTAAGTCTTGGCCTATCCAGGGCACCTACCTGCTCAGAGACCATGAAAATCAGCCCCACATTGCTGTAGTTGGAGCCTAGTACAAAGTTTTCCTTCCCTTTTAGAGTGAAAGCAGCTCAGTTGTGTAACAGGATATATGCAGAGACTGGCGACCAGGTACACACAGTCTTCTCCTGCCCAGAATGTGATACCCAAAAAGAGAGCTAGGCAATGTGTTAAACCTTTAACATAAGCTGAATGCACTATGCTAGCCACTCTCTTTGGTGCTGTTACATACACATGGCAAGACTTCATTCCCATCATGTTTATCGTTCCAGCATTGCCTAAGGGGGGTATAAAAGCTAGTAGCAGCCTGTGTAATTTTTCCGGCGTGGCTAAGAGAATAGCCTTGCACTTGGAGACTGATCTCTGGGTGTAAAGTGGTAATGGGCTATCATTCACGCCATTCCTTCCCGGTTGCATTAAATAACACTTTGGTATTTAGCCATAATTCACAATCCGCAGCGGCTGTGTCAGAGGAAAGGAGGAAGTTCACTCAGTTTGACTGCAATTCCAAACACAAATGTGGTGAAGAATAGCCTTGCTGAGCCTACGGAAATTATTACTCTAGGCACAGCATTTACAGTTTGTGTAAATGTTGGATCCTGTACTTACAGAAGAAAAGAAAACATTGACTGTGACTAGGGAGATGGTTATGTCACAGAGTAGTGGGGATAAGACACAATTTTTCTTAATGAGGTGATTTTTTTCTGCTGGAGTCTTGGGCACTGAAAAAGAAAACCATACTTGAATATATAAAAGGAATGAGGATGAAATGTCCTGAGTGAGGTGTTAAAACACAAAGCTATTCCATTTCACGGAGACATAACTTATGAATTCACAATCCCAAGATGGTGGCAAAGTCTCTGGGGGTGGGAGGGGCTGCTGCCCTTGCTGAGGGCCCATCCTGTCCCTGGACACCTGAGTCCAGGAGCACCAGATGTTTTTCTGCACGGCAGAGAACACATCTCTCTCTCTGTGTTTCCGGAGCAGCTCTATTCTCATAAGTAACACAACGTTAAAGGAAGAGAAACCGGATGTCCCATGAGATAGGTGAATGGAGAAAGAATATTCCTTCCTTGGTTCCTGGGAGTTGAAGTTCAGAACAAATAAAAACCATTAATGTCTTATATGCATATAGGGAGTGTAATATAGTTTAATAATAACAGTTTAATAATAATAAGAAGAAGAAGGATGTGAAATTTGCAATCAGTTAGACTTTGATTAGAATCCCAGTCCCTCAATTCTTAGCTAAAAGACCTCAGACTAGTCACATTAGCTGCCTGAATTTTGGCTCCTTCAAAGAAAACTATTAACGTGTACAAGGTGTTATGACACAGTGGGTAGTATCTATAAAGCACTTAGCACAGTGCCTTAAGAATGGCCCAACATAGGCTGACTCCTGGCTTTCCTGCCAGCCTCATTTTAGACCAGTTTTCTAGTCTGTCTCCACGCTTCCGAAACCCTGGCCTTACTGTAGTTTCTCAAACCCTCTAGGCTTTTTCTCATTACTGGGCATTTATCTATAATGTTTCCACTGTCTAGAAGGCTCTCTTAGTCTCCAGGTCTTCTTTTGCCTGGGTAATGTTTTCCAACATTTAGGTTTCACCTTCTAAATGAGATTCCTCAAATAAGCACATTTGTCGGTCTTTATCCACAGAAATGGTGAGATTTCATGCACGTGTGTGTTTTGTTTCATTTTTCTTAGCACCTTGCAGTTATCTGTGCACTTTTTAAAGCTGTGGTTAAATATATAATTTACAAATTACCTTTTTAACTATTAGTCTCCTATGCTGAACTGAAAGCTTTATGAAGGAAAAACTTATTATCTTGTTCACCAAGTACCTTCAGCCCTGGCCACAGTAACTGTACCCAGTAGTTACTCAATAAACCTATGTGGATTAAATTAGATTTCCATTCCCTGCATGGTGGTCCATGGAAAGAAAAATCAGTGAGCATTACCCACCTGGAAGGACAATGTCTGTAGAGCAAATAGGAAACATTATCTGGATCCACACAATTGCTCATAGTCTGCCTAAGAAGGTGTTGCTTTCTTTGCTGTCTTTTTCCTTTTTTCTGCATTCTTGAAATATATACAGAACACAGGAGAGCCCACAGGGATGCAGAGAGTCTCTCTGGGCCCTTTAAGGATAGGCCAGCTCTCCTGGTAGAGCATCACATGTTTTCTCAGCTCAGTTTTGATTGGGCTCATTGATTTGGCAAGAACATGAGCAAAAGGACCCCAGAGAAGATTCAATATGTTTGATAAAGCAGGCATGTTCTAGAGTAGATCTTTCGATGTCAAGCCATATTTAATAGTGAAACTTAGCTTCTCCAATGCAAAAAGGCACTTTGTAGAACTTGACAAAATCAACCATGAAGAGTCATACCCATGCTGCTCTTTCCACGATGATATGAACCCTTGAAAGAAGGGCTGCATTTAATTGTTTCTGTTTCTGGTGACTGAAAAAGTACCTGGTATAGGGTAGCATTTTATACATTTTTTTGAATAATGAATGACTCAAACATAAGCTGGTAACCCACATTGTGAGTATATGTGGGAAAGAGATTTGTTCAGTAGCTGTTTCCAGATATTGTTCATTTAACAGCTTATCTAATTTGTACAGCAATCTTATTGAGAAGCACCCTCTATTTACAGATAATAATACTGATAAAATCTACCTTTTATTAAACACAGCACAGAACTAGTCCTGTACTTTGTGATGCTGACTCTAAAGTATAAGAAAGACAATTACAGGACTGCATGGCAAGTTCTAATGCAGAAGTTTTATCTAGAAATTCTATATATGAGGTGACATGGGAGCACATGAAATGACACTTAAAATCTCCATGGATAAAAAGATACTTTAGAAAATGAGTAACTTTTTCTAATCCTCAAAGACTGAGAAGCAGATACCTAGGCAACGAGAAGTGGATGAAATTTCCAGCAAAAAGAAACAGCTAATGTGAAGGTTTGTTGTAAATGTGTGCTTGGCACACAAAGGAAACCACAAAACATTGGTGTGGCTAGAAGATAGGCTTAGGCACCGAGTTGTGAGAGATGAGATTGGGGAAGAGCAGGGGCTGGCCCAGCAACATTCCCTTAAATCTACGGCTCAGAACGCTTACATGCTTTTAAGTCATTGGAGTGTAAAGATTTTTTTTTTAAATTTTCACAGAATTCAGTTAGAGTCTAGAAAATGGATTGGGGCAGAGCACAACTAGAGAGAAGCGGGTGAGAGTACCAGGAAGAATGCATTCCTGAGTAAGGGATGACAGCGGCCTGCACTAAAGAGGATAAGTGAAGGTCGGGATGGAAGATGTGGATACATTGTGAGATATTCAGGAGAGAATTAACATCTCGTGTGGTAGGTATCATCATGTCTGATTTATAGGTAAAAGATTCTAAGGTTAATACAGGGAAAGTGACTTGTCCAAGAGCAGAGAAAGAACTCAAAATCAGACAGACCCCCAGCTTTACTCTTCCACCACATGACACCATCTCCCCAAAGCGTGATGTGCTAGGCATTAGAAGCTGTGATCTCTGACAGAGACAAGCATTAACCACAGCGACGCAAGTCCTCTTTCTACGGCATTCACACCACCTTCTGTTTCTTCCCCCAAATACCGGCTGTTGTGCAAAACCCTTTAAATGATCAAGTGCAAATTCTCTTTGAAAATCAATTTCAGAATGCTTAGCCAGAGACTTTGTTAAGCAGTTATTGGTTGAAAGTAGAAAAGTTAACATGCAAATCAAATCTAGGTTACCTACGTCTCTAACACACATAGCATCATCCTCCACTGACATAGATAGGAGGCTGTTGCTTGAAAAAAAATAAAAAGAGAGAAGAAAAAAGAAATCCTCTTTGTTGACATCCCAGAAGCAAGCACCCCTCTGCTTATTCGCTTCTTTCTTTGACAAGAACAAACAAATCTTTAAAAATATAATGAGTCAGGCCATTCTCTCTGCGGTATATTAAGTGGCTCCTAGGCCCTCCAGAAGGCTCCTGTAGAGGGTCATTACCTCTTTCAGGCCCTCTGGGAAGCATTCCGTAAATAATTGCTTCCCCATATTACATAGATACCCTGGTGTTCCAAGTGTGAGCCTGGGCCAGGGAGTAACTTCTGAACTGGGAGGGTCTGGCTGATTAACTTTCCATTAAATGCTTCCCGACTCCATGCTGAAACTTCAGGGATCAAGCTGAGAGCTGAGAAAAAAGAAACAATCTGAACGCTTGGCTGGTAATTACCATCACCAGGTGACAAATCAATACTACCTGGCTGTTCCCATAAACAATGATAACGGGGAGAACCTAGGCTTCCAGCCCAAAATCTCCTGGTTATTTTTTGGTGGCTCCTATTACTGTAAAGACAGAAAGGTAAAAAGAGAGCTGGATGGTTTTCTTTAGCTATAGGTGGTAGGGAGGCCTGAAGATGCAAACAGATCTTTCAAAAAAAGAGGGTTGGCAAAAAAAATTATAATCTGAAATGTTGGACAAAAATGTGAATTTGAGTGAGTGATTTTTACACTGCAGCATATAAAAATTAACCAGAGAACTTGTTAGAAATGCAGATTCCAGAAATTCTGTTTCAGGAGTATTCACTGTAAGCTTCCCCAGAACATGCTGGTGCAGGTGGGTCACAAATCATACCTGAAGAATCAATGTTAAATACCTAAGAGTTCCATTTGTTAGACAGTTAGATCCAAACAACTTAAGAAGCATTTAGGTCCTTACAACTTGGTAGCTCTTTGAAAAAGTAATGCATATCAGTTGAAAGAAAAATTAACTTTCTCCGTTATTCAATTACCAGAAGTGGTGGTGGCCAGTGGGGAGTGTGCACCTGTGGGGCACTGCCCAACTTTCCAAAGCTTGGAATCAGATCAGACACTTCCACTCTCATTTCTTGTTCCCATTGATTTTCACACGGGGCTTGCTTTTTAATTCCAGCAACTGCTGAAAACCCAGCTTCCCAAAGATATGATACCATTGAAAGGAATATAGAGATTGTGCAAAATGTGAACTACTTCAAGCTAGTAATCCCTACAGTGTCTGACAAAAATTGAATATTGCTGTTTTGCTAACAATTTAAAGTATCTCACTGCGTCCTTATGAGTTTGTCGTGGTACCCCAGTGTGCCTCGGCACGCACTTTGGGAATCATGGGCATAAGCAGCAGTAAAACAGAAAAGATCAGCTAGACTCAGACCCCCAGAGTCTCTTTATTGGCAGAGAACACGCAATTAGATGTTTGGGAATAAGGAACTGCCCATCCTTTGGAGATGGAAATGCATTTCTGTTCTGGGGTAGATGGTCTCTAGGAATCTAGCTTTAAGCTTCTCAATAAGCGTAATTGGACAATTTGTTAGTAAATGGTATGGTTTATTTAAGCCTATACTTAAATTTAGAAATGCCTGTTTTTTTTTTTTGCCTATCTATGTTCCAGGAAAATAGTCAGTAAAATGAGTATATTAATTCATTGAATCTGCCCAACAAACCTGTAAGGTATTGTTATCCCCATTTTTCCAGTTGGGGAAGCTAAGGGTCAAATTGACCAAGATACTGACCCGATACTCTACAGGTAGTAAGTGTTGCAGTCAGGCCTGGAACCCAGGTTTGACTGGCTCTAAAACCCAAGCTCTTTGCTCTGTAAGCCAGGGCTTCATTTCTGAAGGGTGAGCCCCTCAGGGGGCCACCGCCTATGTCTACAAGTTCAGTACGAGATGCTCAATTTATTCTTGCTTCACCATTCAGTGCTCATATAACCTTGGGTCGATAACTTAACCCCAATAGCCTCATCACCCAAAGAGAGTGAATAATAGTTACTACCTCATAGTTATTGAGAAGAAAACTAACATAAAGCCTTTTATACAGTTTCTGGGACAGAAACATTCCATCAGTGATAGCTATTATTACAGCTACGTAAAATGATACCATGAACAGGTACATGTTCCTTTTATGTTAAGAATTTAGAAAAAGAGGTTATATCAGAATATAGGCTGTGTTTATTGTACATTAAGCAGAATACCCTAATTCTTCAGAAAGGTGACAATGCTTTGGAAAATAAGATCTCTTATATAAACCCATTGTAAGCTTTGGGCGTATATATTTTTCACCCCTTAGTACTTCACTAGACTTTTGGTGGCAAATGGAGATTTTCACTAGCCATTATATTATTATTTAAAAACCAAATGCGATTAAATGAAAGATATCTCAATGAGATTCCCACGTCAGCCTACCATGCAGAGGGCCAGTATATGTCCTTCTCCTTGTGCCTGTACATCTAACTAGAGGAAATGTGGGAAGTGGAGAGAGTCTATGTCTGTCTCCTCCCTTCTAATTAATTCCAGGTTAAGGTAGCTCCACCCTAACATCTAAATTTTTCCCCCTGTCTCATTTGGGGAAATCACTTAACCCCCTAATTTCTTTGGAACACAGTTCTCTTATCTATTTATAATTTATATGAAATAATGTTCTCTATGTTATTCTAACATAACCTAGTTCACTTAAAATCAACAGACTTTTAATTGATCCTTAAATATGTGTTAAGCACCAAGCTATGGGAGATAATGTGAATAAAATATACTCTACACACCAGATGTTTACAATTGTGTGTGTGTGTGTGAGAAGGAGAGACAGACAGAGGACAGACAGAGACACACACAGAGACAGAGACACACACAGAGAGAAAGATACAGTTTCATTATACCAGGAACAACAAAAAAGGGATCTTTCTACCCCTTCTATTTTGGAACTTATACTAAAACTGACACCCTTCCTCATACCTTCTGTGCGTTTACTGGTCTGGGTTGAACAATTTTCTTGAGACCCATTAAAAACAAAACATAGCAATTAACTTCCCATCCCCCCATATTTTTTTAAATTTTGGTTTCAGAGCATTAATCATATGTCAGTGGCTGAAGGAAAGGTGAAAATTGAACACCCATAAAGCTCTAACTCAGGTAAAGGTTAAGGAATCTTGGAAAACCTTACTTTAAAATATTACTGTTCTGCTTAAACACACACACACACAAAACTGATTTGTGTAGATTTTCAGGGCTTACGATTGTTCTTAATGTTATTCAATATTAGGTATGTGTATGAGATATTATTCTTATTAAGTCTATTATAATCTCTAACTTGAAATATAGACAATGATGTTATAGATACGGATATAAACATAGATATAGTCATAGATATACACACAGATCTAGGTATCCATTTATAAGCTACCTGGTCTCCTCTTCACACGTGGGGATCTCCGGAGTGTTTTAATCATACTAATGTATCAATTTCTAAGGCAAGGAAAACAGTGTTTTTTCATTTTTTTCCTCTAGTTTCCTGATCTCAATCATTAAAGCTCGGGATTACCAGGAAATATTTATTCTTATGTATATATCTTTTTTTAAATTGAGGGTAGTTTATAGGGAGTGGGTAAAGAGAAGAAGTGGAGAGGCATTGATTGTGTTTTGGTGATTTTTCGTTTCAATTCCCTTTTGATTGTTTAAAGGTAAAGGCTCACGTTGAGCTGAGAAAATGAGTGACATGACTCTCATTTGTGTTACGGGGGTTCACTGTTTAACATTTACTTGGCTGTGTTTACAGCTTCATGGATGAATGGGTGAGTGTTTAACAAAGTACATATAGGATTGAAAACACAACCCTATGGCACATTAAAACCAGAGAAGAGGAAAGCACTTAATTACTGGTGCTGCTTTGACACGTGAGTATGATATTGTCTCTAAATACAATGATCACGTTAAGAAAAGTTAGTGCCTTCAGCCCCTACTATGTGTCCGACACGGTATTTGGGGTGGGGTGGGGTAGAGGATGGGAAGATCAGTGGTAAACAAGAAAGATTCCTTCAACGTCTTGGAATTTACAGCATAATTCGTTCCATGCAGTCGTCACAGCAGTTTCTTTAGGGAGGTCTTACCTGTTCCGTTTTATAAATGTGCAAACCAAGTTTCAGAGATGGAGATGACTTATCTATAGGTAGGACACACTGGAATCAGAATCTAAAGTCTTTTTGACTCCAGAATCCAGTCCTCTTCCCTACACTGGACTGCCTCCCACCCCAGGTATATTGATGGTACAGAACTAATTACTTAATATGCTCCTCAAGTTTTTGTTCGGCATAGACTGGTTTCACAGATAGTTTGATACTCTCTGGCTAAGTAATGATGATTTTAATTTTGAATGCATTGTAACACACACATGGTAAGGATTATCACTCATTAAACCCAAGAGTGAGTGTTTTCACAAACCGCAGGACTCCATCTAAATTTTCAGAACAACACTTAGTCATATCACCATAAGCTGACAGTAGTAATGATGAGGCTAGAACATGTCCCATTTACATCCCCATTTCTCTTCAAGTCTTTATTGAATTTGTTACAAATACTGCTTCTGTTTTATGTTTGGGTTTTTCAGCTCCGTGGCATGTGGGATCTTAGCTCCCCCACCAGGGATCGAACCCACACCCCCTGCATTGGAAGGTGAAGTCTCAACCACTGGACCACCAGGGAAGTCCCTACATCCCCACTTTGAATGATAAATGGCCCATAGCTGTCCTTTCCAAATTTCAGTACTCTGATCAACTACCTCCCCATCACCTGGGAAGCTTATCACAAAACAGATTCCACACTCTATTGAATCAGCATCTCTAGGGGGGAAAAAAAACCTGGAGAGGGCTTCCCTGGTGGCGCAGTGGTTGAGAGTCCACCTGCGGATGCAGGGGACATGGGTTCGTGCCCCGGTCCGGGAAGATCCCACATGCCGCAGAGCGGCTAGGCCTGTGAGCCATGGCCGCTGAGCCTGCGCGTCCGGAGCCTGTGCTCCGCAACGGGAGAGGCCACAACAGTGAGAGCCCCGCGTACCGCTAAAAAACAAAACAAAACAAAACAAAAACCTGGGGAATCTAATTTTAAGCCATTTTGTCTAAGTCATTTTAGTCTACAATAAGTATGGGAACTGCTTCACTTCAGATGGAGTAGAAGTAGAGTCTCATCTGTTTTATTGCTAAAAATGGAATTATTAAAAGCTCAAAACCTCATTGAGAATAGCAGCAAGTCCAGTACTTTCCTCTGAGGGGGGAGTGGATTCCCCACCACCACTGTTGAAACAAACAAGAGAACAAACAAAGGCTGATGCAAACAATTGATTCTACTATAGGACAAATCAGGGAGAGTCTGGACTATAATTGGTTCACTAACGCTATTGCTTCTGTTGCTCTCCCTGATATACTGTTGCTATAGAAAGTAGGGTTTATGTAGTTGTTGTTGTTTTAAATTAGGCCTCCTGGACCGTTGAGGAAAGGTGGCTTCAATCATTTGATGCTGAGCTCAGGGATGTCTACGTGCTCTGACTCTTTTAATCCTCAACTCAGCCTTCCCCTAAGGCTGATTCCCCAGGAGTTATATCAGATGTAGTTCCTACATTCTTCCCTCAATTCCAAGGCAAAAAAGTGCCTTCTACTCCTTTTCTCAGAGAAGAGCACTTGATTAATTTCCAATCGGGCAAGAAACCCTGGAGGCAAAAAAAATGTATTTGTGAAAGGTTTCCAGCTTCTCCCCTACTCTACTCCCCCGCTGGGCACATTTCATTCTTTATCATTTACCACAGAAGGTTAATTATACTCCCCCTCCTTGCCAATGGAATCTGATTAGCTTGAAAAAAATAAGCCAAGACTTCAAAAACACAAAAGATACTGTTTTCCTGGGAGAGTCAATCATTCAGGGTCTCTGATCCAATTCACTCTTCCTAGGACCACCAAAGGAATCTCTGAGTCTTATTAAAAACAGCAAAACTGAAACAGAAATTAATGCTAGAACTTTATAACCTGGTTATAAATACACATATCGCTTATTATCCACATCGTTGCCATTATTTTTTTCAGTTACCATGTTCCTTATCTCACAATGAGATATAGTAGTAAAAGCTGCTTTATAAGAATGTACACCAATTCCTTCCTGAGTCATTGCCCTAGAATATCAAGGGAAATTATAGCTCTCTGCACTACAAGTGCGTGAAGTGATGTGTCCACACCTTTCCAGTTCATATTAGTAATCTAAACCAGTTTCTATAAACCAGTTCCTCTCTACTTCATAGAACACAAATTCTGGACAATGATAAGCTTTATATATACTAAACAGAGATTTTTTTCATCAAGAGTTTTGGGAAATTACCCGTACAATAAAATCTTTTTACTACAAGTTCTACAAAGCACCATGAGTCTGCAGAAGAAGATATAGTATTGGAGTTTTCCTCAAACTAAAATCAAGGAACTATTTTTCCACAGAGTATCTTTTTTTTTTTTTTTTTCTTTTGCGGTACGCGGGGCCCCCACCGCTGCGGCCTCTCCCGTTGTGGAGCACAGGCTCCGGACGCGCAGGCCCAGCGGCCATGGCTCACGGGCCCAGCCGCTCCGCGGCATGTGGGATCCTCTCAGACCGGGGCACGAAGCCGCGTCCCCTGCATCGGCAGGCGGACCCTCAACCACTGCGCCACCAGGGAAGCCCCACAGAATATCTTAAATAGTTGACATTCTACAAAATTCACCACAGGAAATGTTGATTACAGCCAACTTCTGCAATTGATCATTCTATCAAGGAACAGGGTTGAGAAACTGCAGTGTTCTCAGCACTCCTCAGGGAAAGAGCGTGGGAATGCAGAACTGCCTAGGAATTAAAGGGGAAAAAAAAGCAAATAACATTTTCTTACTTGTCACACACAATAACAACTTTAATAACTACTATAACTACCTTATATGCTTTTTCATTCAATCCTTTCAAATGTTTCCTGAACTCCTGCAACTGTACAGAGCACACTGTAAAGTCCTTCAACAACCCTCTTTCCTTGCATTTAAAAAGAGTTTAAAACTTTTTATCTATGAACACACAAACAAAAGGTTATAGTAACGCAAACGTATAATCACATATATTGTGACTGTTTTTAATTAATTAATTAACATATATTTTTCAGACTACTTTTTCCTCAGAAGTTTTAGGTTCACAGCAAAATTGAGAGGAAGGTACAGAGATTTCCCATGTACACCCCCGAACCCCACATATGTACAGCCTCCACCATTATCCACATTCCCCACCAGAGTGGTACATTTGTTGCAACTGATGAATCTACGTTGATACATCATAATCACCCAGAGTCCTAGTTTACATTAGGGTTCTCTTGGTATTGTGCATTCTATGTGTTTGGAAAATATATAATGACATGTATCCACCAATATAGTACACAGAGTAGTTTCACTGCCCTAAAAATCCTCTGTGCTCTGCCTATTCACCTCTCCCCTCACCTCACCCCAGCTCTGGCAACCACCGATATTTTTACTGTCACCATAGTTTTGCCTTTTCCAGAATGTCATATGGTTGGAATCATACAATATGTAGCCTTTTCAGATTGGCTTCTTTCATTTAGTAATATGTATGTAAAGTTATCCATGTCTCTTCATGGCTTGATAGTAAATTTCTTTTTAACTGAATAATATTCCACTGTCTGGATGTACCACAGTTTATTTATCCACTCAACTACAGAAGGAAATCTTGGTTGCTTCCAAGTTTTGGCAGTTATAAATAAAGCAGCTATAAACATTCATGACCATCTTTTCATTATGTTTATTTGCCACCTGTATATCTTCCTTGGTGATGTGACTGTTAAGGTTTTTGGCCCATTTTACATGGGCTGTTTGTTTTCTTATTGTTGAGTTTTAACTGTCCTTTGTATGTTTTGGTTAACAGTGATGTATCAGATGTGTCTTTTGCAAATATTCTCTCCCAGTCTGTGGACTGTCTTATCATTCTTTTGATATTATCTTTCACAGAGCATACATTTTTAATTTTAATAAAGTCCTACTTATCAATTATTTATTTCATGGATTGTGCCTTTTGTGCTGTATCTAAAAAAGGGATCACCATACCCAAGGTAATCTAGATTTTCTCCTATGTCAACTTTCAGGATTTTTATAGTTTTGTGTTTTACATTTAGGTTTATGATTCATTTTGAGTTAATTTTTGTGAAGGGTGTAAAACTGGTGTCTAGATTCTTTTAGCTATTTATTTTTTGCATGTGGATGTCCAATGCCTTGTGTTGAGAAGACTGTATTTGCCCTATTGTATTACCTTTGGTCCTTTACCGAAGATCAGTTGCCTATATTTACGTGATTCTATTTTGGGGCTCTCTCTTGTCTTCTGTTTGTCCATTTGGTTATTGTTTAGCCAATACTCTATCTTGATTACTGTAGCCTTATAGTAAGTCTTGAATTCGGGTAGTGTCAGTCCTCTTACCTTTGTTCTTCTCCTTCAATATTGTGTCAGGTGACTGTGTGTTTTTAGTGCCGTATTTTTTCCCCTTTCTGACGGACTTTCATTCTTAATCTTCTGTCCACATCATGCCCCAGCTCAGCCACACCTACCTTATGTTAGCAGCTTAACATGTTTTCTACCGTAGCTTTCTCCATCATCATATAATTACTTACATGAGCATATACATATCTCATCAATTCTAAGATGCATCTTTGTCCCATTTTAATGTCTCTGAAATTAAGGTACATCTGATCATTGCTGCAGAACACCCAAGGGGTGGCATAGTTGCTACTGTCTTTACTGGCACATACACATCTAAAGAATGAGAGTCTGGGTCCCAGAAAAACAAGCTTGTAGTCAATGCTGGCATTCTCATTTTTAAAATGCTAATAATCTTGATTGCAGAGGAAGACATCTGTGGAAGCCAAAATATCTATGACCTCATTTTGAAAGGGACTCAGAAAAGTTTTACTGTGGATGTGAAGTTTTAATAAAACTTTAATCAATTTATGTTGCTTACATGCTCCTTTTTATGTACAAATAAGTTATGTAAGACAAGCATTGATGTGTAGTTAAATCTGAAAGAGCTCTTTAAATGAAAGTTAAATTTCTAAGTGATTAAAAAAAAAAGCCTTCTGTCAAAGAGAGATTTAAAAAAAAGCCTTCTGTCAGAGTTTAATCTCAGCACTTTTTTCTTTATATCATATGAAATGATGGTGTGTTTTACAATCAGTGGTACTTTAGGTTCAATAAAATACAGTACTCAAACACATATACATACTCATAAAGTTTTTCATCTTTTTATGCAAATAGAATCATATTTTATACAGTTTACTTTTATTTTGTTTGTCTCACTCAGTGATATCTTATGGAAATTTCTCCAAATCCAAGAGGCACATTTCAAATCCATTCACTTTATTGGCTAAATAATATTCCAGAGTGAATTCATTCCTTTATTCATCTATTGGTAGACATTCACTTTGTTACTGCTTTGTTTCCACTATAAACAACGCTGTAATAAGTATCCTCATAAGTGTGTTTTTATATACTGTAGATTTATCTATTTGGGATAGATTTCCAGAATTGGAATTACTAGATCAATACCTGTATGCAGTATAAAATTTAATAGATATTGCCAGTTTGCTTTACTAATAGGATAGAACAATTCTAACTTATACTAGCAATGTACAGTATTACTCTTTTCCCTGCAATCATGCCAGAAATATATTATTGCTCTTTACTGAAGTCAGCTATATCTTAAGAGATAAATCATTATTACTTAGCATTTACCAAGACACCAATGATTTTTAAGACCTTTCCATATGCTTAAAAGTCATTAGGATTTCATTAGAATTTCCCTATTCATATATTTCGCAGATTTTTCTGTTTGGTTATCTTTTTTTGTCTTTAGGAGCTTTTGTATATAATAGATATCACATTTTTATCATCAAGGACACATTTTTTTTCCAAATCTTTGTCTGCTGACTTCATATAGGATAATTTTGCCTGATGGTAATCTTATTTTTTTTATCTTTAGTGTTTATCTTATGGCTCCAGGGTATCCAACTTGGTTAAATTCTACTATATATTCTTACAAGATTTTTTTTTCCTTTTTCTTAAATTTTTATTCCATTTGAAATTTATTTTGTACATATTAAGATAGAAGTTGAGTTTTATTTTTATCCAATTGTGTCATCACCATTCATTAAATATTGTATTCTTTCCTGTTTATTTGATTCAACTATTAATTATATATATATATATACTCTCTTCTTATGTACACAGAGCTGTGATCTGAATTATCTGTCAGGTTCCAGTGATCTCAGTCTATCCCTCTATTAGCAGCACAAAGGCTTGATAGTATATCTAGAGGACACGTACCCTTTACTGATCTTTAATTTTTCCCCCAAACCTTTTTCCTATCTATTCTCAGATATTTATTGTGCTATATGAGCGTTAAGAAATTTTCATCCAACCCTTTTGAGCAGTCCTTGCTGTTTAAAGAAAGAAGACTTTAACCTGATATTAGTTGGGTAACACGCACAAAATAATACATGAAAGGCAGAGGGAGCATTTGATCCCAGCCTGATCTGCCTGCAAAACAATTAGCCCTACACCATCCTGCCTGCATTCACAGTCTCCTTTGATACTCATTACTCACCCAAAGACTGACAGGTAGGGTTTTCAATTCTTAGAGATGAGGAAGTGAGACTAGGGGAAGGGGAGCTAATTTGTGTAAGACCATGAATGTCATTTTGAGGAATACTCCCTTTTTTTTAATACAATCCAAGCCTCCATGTATGGCCTCTTCTTCCAAAATCAATACATGCATTTTCATTGACTATCTAAATATTGATATTTCACTTTTTATCCCCAGCATGAAAGGCCTGTGTACCTTAGGAAAATCAGCTTCAGTGGCTTTGGACTTAAAAGTAAGGCAAAATGGGGTGTAATTGGAAAAAGGGACATCTGTATTCAACATGTAATACTAGTCCAGTGGCCCTTGAGTCTTGCCTGCCACTGACCTGGACACGGCACCCAATTTTGAATAATGGCAAACCCACAGACCAGCACGCACTCCTAACAATATGGAAGGAATCAGAGGCCTTTCACATCAAATCCTAGGATTCAAGTATTCAAGTATTCAAAATCTAGGCCATGCTGCCTCAAAGTGGGAGTCACAAATTCAGTACTACTGGCTTCTGTAAAATCTGACCAACAGAATCCTTGACACTGTACTTGTTCATATCCTCATAACCAGGAGATCACATATTCTAGTTTGCCTAGAACAGTCTAAGTTTATGTCTGTTGCCTTATTGTAACTTATAATAAAGTTCTCTTTCACACTCAAAACCATCTCGTGGTCATGCTCTTCAGAAGAGACAATGTGAGGCACGGCAGGTCTACATGGTAGTACAGAGCTGATAATAGCTTCCCGCTGGTGAGGCTTATGGGATTATTAGTGGACAGCAGGAGCGGAAAACTCCAGGACCAAACAACCATCACCTATTTTGTCAGTCATTCAATAGAACTGTTTTCTCTGGAAAAATAGGATATTCTAATTTTTGGAAAATTTTCCAGTCAAAATGGCCTACATGATGAATTGAAAGGGAGAGGTAGCTTGAAGACAGGCCTACAATTTCTGTCCTCTGAAAACAAGATTCCAGGATGGTAGACCTGATATTCTTCTGAGATTGTGTATCTCAGAGACACCATGATGCCGAGAGCCCTTACACCCAACCATCAGTGAGGAGACCCCAACAGATCTCAGAAAGATTCAAATCAGCTTTGATTTCACCTCTTTCCACCATATTATCACATTCAGGAAACCAACAAGCTGGTTTACGTTAGTAAAGCAAATGCATTACTACCTGGGGTCATGTAACTATCATAGATATATATTTTTTTTTCTACTGAGGTGAAATTCAAATAACATAAAATTAACCACTTTAAAGTGTGCAATTCAGTGGCATTTTGTGCAACCACACTTTCTATGTAGTTCCAAAACATCTTTATCGCCCCTAAAGGAGACCATGTACCCAATAAGCAGTCACTTTTTTTTTTTTTTTTTTTTTTTGCAGTACGCGGGCCTGTCACTGTTGCGGCCTCTCCCGTTGCAGAGCACAGGCTCTGGACGCGCAGGCTCAGTGGCCATGGCTCACGGGCCCAGCCGCTCCGCGGCATGTGGGATCTTCCCAGACCGGGGCACGAACCCGTGTCCCCTGCATCGGCAGGCGGACTCTCAACCACTGCGCCACCAGGGAAGCCCAAGCAGTCACTTTTTACCCACAGCCCCCCTGGCAGCCACTAATTTGTTTTCTGTATCTATGGATTTACATGTCCAGCATATTTTATATAACCTGAAACACAAAATGTGCGATGTTTTATGTCTGACTTCCTTTTTCCTTATAGTACTTCTTCCCTGTGCATGGTGAATCATATCCCATTTATGTATGTAACACATTTTGTTTGTCCATTCATTCACTGATGCACATTTGAGTTGTTTCTACCTTGTTGCTATTTTGAATCATGTTGCCCTGAACGTTCATGTACAAGTATTTGTTTGAATATGTGCTTTCAGTTTGAGGTGGTATATATGTAGGAGTGGAATTGCTGGATCATATGGTAATTTTATGTTTAAATTTTTGAGACACTGCCGAACTACGTTCCACAATGGATGCACCATTTCACATCCCCAGCAGAAACGTATAAAAATTCCAATCTCTTCCTATTCTCGCTAACACTTGTTATTTTCAAATTTTGATTACAGCCATCCTAGGCATGTGAAATGGTATCTCATTGTAGACTTTCTGAATATGGGATCCTGTCATCTGAGAATAGACATAGCTGTACTTCTTACTTTCCAATGTGGGTGCTATTTACTTATGTATTTATTCATTCCCTAATTGCTCTGCTGAAAACTTCAGGAATGAGTTTTAATAGAAGTGGCAAAATGGATATTCTTTTCTTGTTCCTGATTTTAGAAGAAAAGCTTTCAGTCTTTCACAGCTGAGTGTATGGTAGCTGTGGCGTTTTCATAAATGACCTTTATGAGGTTAAAAAAATTCCCCAGTTTGTTGAGTGTTTTTATCATGAAAGTGTGTAGATTTTGTCAAATGCTTTTTCTCACAAATAAGATTTTGAGTAGTAAAGAAGGTATCTATGAAAGTAACTGATGGCTGGGTTGACCAGGAAAGCTAAAGTTAAAGGCTGGGTGGGTTTACATGTAGAAAGGTAGAAGAAAAATCAGAGTGTACATTAGATGTAAAGGAGTGACAGGATCAAATACACACAGGCAAATGTAAACATGATTTCAGAACAAGTCGGTAACTTCTATCTAGTTTTTATTAATTCCCCAGATTATGTATAGAAACAATTCTATGCAGGTGTTCCAGCAACAGTCCTTACTGAGGTCTCAGCTGATAGCCAGCATCAATTGTTAAGTGTATGAATGAAGAAATTTTCATGGTGATTCCAGTCTGAGCCCTCATCTGTCACGAACTGTATAAAACTGATTAAGAACCACCTGGCTGAGCTCAGTCAGTCCCCAGAATCATGAAAAATTAATGAAGAAATAACCATTGTTGCTTTAAGCCTCTGAGTTTCGGGTGCTCTTTTGCATGGTAGAAGATAAATGAAAATACACGCAAAGACAAACACACCCATAAGCATAGTCAAGGAACACTGTATTATGGAGGGAAAAGTAGATGCCAGGCCAGAGCAGTGCAGAGCTGCTTCTAAATTCAAGTAATTCATTCACTAGGCATTTTATCTAACATACGCAAGGCCAGGTCATAGACACTAAAGAGAGAAACATGAGCACAAAGTAGTTTCTGCTCCAGGGGCAGCCACAACCTAAGGAAGAGGAAAGACATTACCTACAGCAAGCAATAAAAAAAAAAAAAAAAAAAAAAAAAATGTGGGCGCAAGAAGGAGGGAGACATAAATTCTGGATGGAGACAAGGAAAGGAAGAGATTTTCAAAATGCGAGGGTGAATGCATTTTGAAAAGTAGAAAATAAAAAATAAAACTTGCCAATGAAAAGGAACAGCATGTATAAAAGTACAGAAGTGTTAAATTATGTGTCTTATTCAGGGGCTGTAAAAAGTCAGATATGGGACAAGTCGGGGTGATGAGAAACAGTAGAGGATGAGGTGAATGACAATTTAAAAGGAGTTTGGACTAACCTTCAGGCAGAAAGAAGATAGTCACTGAGATGAATAAAAGCGTAACTCATCGACCAAAGATCAAGATGACAATCTTGATGGCTTCAGATTTTTGCCAAAGAATCAGAAGAGTGTTTATCCCATTAGCATCACTACAGGCTACAGTCTTCCTCAGCAAGTAATGATGGAGGGATAGGCAGTCTCTGTAAGGGTCTTCTGGGAAAGGACCGGTCACTCAATGTCAGTCATAGTACGCACTTGAGTTTATTAGATGAAAGCAACCTATGTTATGTGTCAGTGTTCTTTCTAATTTTCCTTCCCTGTCTCCATACTCTTCTTTACTACTATACATATAACCTCCAACTGAAGAAAATCATTGTTTATATATCCTTACATACTGGAACAAATTTTATTTCAAAGCTGAATGAAAGGATCGTCACAAATGAAAGTGAAATTGCTAACAAGTGAAGGCATTAGTGTATGGCTATGATTCAATCACCACATTGAGACTTGGAGACACAGTTCCAAGAACACCCACATTATCTTATTTCTCGGATTATGGTAGTATCCTTGATCATCCTTCCTGGCAGCTTGCTTTCACTTGAACTCAAACCTTGTCACAATCCTCTCGGATTACACTGCCCAGCTCTTTGAACATCAGTTAAAATCTCTTACTGAAGCCCATGGACTACTAGTAAAGAAAAGGGGTGCAGCCTACCAACAAACAACTGATTTGTTTGGATAGTAACCAAAAAGGTGATAAATTCACCCCCACCCCTAGATGCATCGGAATTAAATTACCTGGGATCTATGTGAAATATTATTACTAATATATTTACATGAATAGTTACTGTTAATAATACTATTATTACTAATAATAGCTAACTCTCACTAAGCACTAGGTGCTAGATAATGATCTTAGCATTGTATATTAAGTAACTGATTTAATCCTCACAGTAGCACTATCAGGTTCTCTTTCACTTGGGATGCTTGCTCTTGGAACGCAGCCACCATGTTGTGAGGAAGCCCAGACCACGTGCAATGGGACCAACAAACCCAGCTAAGCCCACAGCAAGCAACCAGCATCCACTGCCAGGCATGTATACAAACAGGCCTTTATGAGATGATATGAGCCTCTCAGTCTTTGAGTCTTCCATCTGAGGACTTACTTGGAAGCCATGGAGCAAAGACAAGCATCCCTGCTGTGCTCGGACTTAATTTTTGACCCACGGAAAATGAGAGTTTTAATGTAATATGTTATGCAGAGATAGATAATAGAGTAATAAAATACAACTAATATTCCCACATTACAGACGAGGAAACCCTGCTGTAACTATTTGGTGAAATGTCTGTTTCCTCCAATAAGCTCCCTTATTTGCTATAGCATTTCCTGCTTGAAGCACTGGCTGGCCCTAATATACAGCAGATAATGAGAACCGTAGAGGGGTAGAGCAGAGAGAGCCATTTTCCTCTCTTTATCCAATTCTCCTTGAGAACAGTCAGTGTTCACACAGGCAAGCAGGCCTTAATTGTTCATTTATTACAAAGAACGAGGCCTGTGAAAACTACATAAGGCAGGTGAATTATAATCTGGAACTGATTTAAGAGTTTTTTTGCAGGAAGACTGTTGAGCAAAAGTACCTTTTTACCAACTACTGAGACAAAAGTATATACTTCTTTCCTGACATTATGTTTCTCAATGCTGCTAAACCAATAGATGGCAATGCCACCTAGTGATGAAAGAACCCAGAGTCCAGAATCCTTCCTGTCTTTAAACTTTTCATTTACTCTTGCATTAGTGCCTTCTCAGATACTGTGACCTGCTCCCTGGTTCTATGTGCAGAAGTAGAGAAACACACACAAGCCCACAGAGATTCTCTCAGCTCCCTTTTACTGGCTATGTACTTACCTTCCCTGGCTTCTCTGTGCGCTTTGCATCTACTGGTCTATCCCCTGTGATGTTCTGCAACAGGAGTCTGCCTTTGCACTAGTGGGGTCATTTGCCAAAAGTGGATGGGAGGTTATGCTCCCCTGGGTTGACCCTAAGCTAATGACTAATGGGTGTAGGCCTATGAAAGCTCATCTCCTTCTCTTGAAGTTGGGACAAATTCTTAAGTGTGATTTACATTCCAGAGCTGTCCTTCAGGATTCATCTGAGGCCAGGATTTGAGATACTCTTCCTTCCTGTCCAGCTTCCCCCTCTATCTTAAAGGCTTTCCTGGGTGCACATCTTTAATCAATCAACTGTCCATAAATCCTGATCTCAGGATCTGCTTCTAGAGAACTAACCCCAAGGCAAAGGGTATCAGCAGTTTTGTTGAGGAGGAGAAGTAAGCATCCTACTAACAGACAGTCGTAAGGCAGGGCACTGTTTTAACTCCCCAAGCTATTATTTATCTTCCTAACTGTATTCAAATTTTCCCAGGGTACTCAAACAAGGCAGAGAAAAAGATGATCAGGCACACCGAAAATGTGACAAGAGTGACTTTATAATTTTCGCTATTATCTTAGGCACAAGCTTTATGACAGCTCAAGTATTCAGATGTGTCAAATTATACATATATATGCAAATTATATATAACAGTGCCAATTATGTATGTATCTATAATATATATATATTACAATATAGGAGAATCTTATTAAGGTAAGGGATAAGTGTCAATTCTATTACAAGACAGACACTGTGCTAATGATGCTGATCTTGTGCTCAAGGACTAAATAAGGGCAGAGAAAAATGAACTGTGACCATGGGGTTGGCCCCATCCAGCAGATGCAGGCATACAATTAAACTGAAGTCAAATATTACAAACTGCAGGACATACATGGTATAAAACCACATTCAATTTGGGAAACTATTCAAAAGAGTCTGGTTTGAGTGGAATCTGGATGTTCTGTAGGGTGCCACACTGGGGTTTTAAGCAGCAATTCTTGGTATTTAACAAGAATCAGAATTTTCAAAATATACTGATTATTGTGAGGGTGACTCTAACCAAGATTTGAGTCCCTGGAAAAGAAGTTGTCATGAACCAGCTGAGGGATTCAGATTCAAAACTAGCTTCCAGATTGTTGAAGAGCAATAAGGCAGCCAGAGACTTACGGATAGTGACTAATTGTACAACACAATTAAGTGAGTAAAAAGACTGCAGTACAATGCTCTCACTGTGTAAGGGGTTGGGGGCTGGTATAGTGAACTTCTCTCTGCTTTCCTCCAGGCAAGAGGTATTCGAGGAAGAGTTTTAAAGTATTCATAGATCCTACGGTTCATGAGGAGGGGGTGGGAATGCACAGCTGTGCACTGTTTTAATGGGTGCCAGGATCATCATCATTTTCTCCTTCTCTCACCTTCCCCTCCTCTTCTCCTCCTCTTTGTCCTTTTTCTTCTTTTTCTTCTCCTCCTCCTCTTTCTTCTCTTTCTTTCTCCTCCTTCTCCTCCTTTTTCTTCTTCATTCTGATTGCCAGCAGCAGCAATTATTGAAATGCTTACCATGTGCCTAGTACTATTGTATATCATATGAATGTAATAACTCACAATCTTTGCAATAGCCATATGAGAAAGATATTATAAAATTCCCAGTTCACAGATGATAAAACTGAAATGTATAATTCGCCCACATCTCCAATGGTGGAGCCAGGAGTCGAACCCAAGCAAGGTACCAGAGTCCACACTCTAGGAAAATACTTTCTGGTAGGCAATGTTTGCTATACGGACAACTAAGGTCATGCTGTGGCTGACTGTGTCTTATAGCCAAAGGAATTACCTTTGAATTTGAAGAAAGGGATTCATCTCTCTTTTTCAAATTCTATTTTAAACTATTATTTCCAAAATCCTCTGGGACCCATCTATTCCACCTTTTCATCCTCTGAAATCCTTTATTGCTTATTTGAGACTCATCATTTATACTGAATCACCAGTTCTCATTTCATGTACCTGCCTTCTTACCCCAACTACACTAAATTATCTCTGAAGGAAGACATTGCATCGTACAGGTATTGCATATTACGGAGCTTGGCAAACAGGAAGCATGTAATAGAATCTTGCTGACAGATTAATTGCAGATGGATAAAAAGGGGATTTGCCAACAATGGAATATATTGTCAGGAGGATGCCATCAAATCCCCTTTGAAAGAGATATTTATAAATAGGATTCAATCTCAGCCATTTTAGGTGATTTAATGTGGTCCTACTTGAAGTGAAAGGAATAATCTCCAAGAATCTCTTCTAAGTCTATTACTCGATACTTCTGGTATCTGTCTTCCTAAATCTCCACAAACCTACTTTTCAAGGTAGTTGTGGCATAAGAAGACTGGACAATCTTGCCTTTAAGCCTAATGTAATACTTTGGAAAGATCATAAGCTTTGGGGGAAGTCAATTTGGGATATTAATTTAAGCTCTATACTGTAATAACAGGGAAATCTTGATGGATTTTTACCTCTCTGAGCCTCAGTTTCTTCAACTGCAAATAACCCTATAGGTTTATTCTAAGAAAATGTAGAAATGTGTACATTAGTGTAGCATCTGAAGAGTCATGATCACTCAATACATATTAGTCCTCTTCTTTCCTTTTACCTAACTTAACTCTTAAAAAATCAGATCATTCCACAAGTTGCTCTATTTCAGTATAAAATAGCCATTTAACATGCATGAATTTGTGAATATGCATAAATATAGATGAAATAGTTATACCACAAAGCTCAGTAAGGTAACTGGAAGACAGGTGAACTCCAGATGTCAACCTTAGGGTTGTCAACAATCTGATAACACACAAAATAACCCATACCTTATAAGACTACTAAGTAACGAAAAAATTTACCAGCATTCAGATCAGAAATTGCCTGTTTGTAGAAAGTGAGTGGCTGTAATGTGATGATGATTTATTGCTGCAGCTCAGAGAGACAAAGAATCTGCAAGCAGGGACTTCCCTGGTGGTGCAGTGGTAAAGAATCCACCTGCCAATACAGGGGACACAGGTTCTAGCCCTGGTCTGGGAGGATCCCCCATGCCACGGAGTAACTGGGCCCGTGCACCACAACTACTGAGCCTGCGCTCTAGAGCCCGTGAGCCACAACTACTGAAGCCCGCGCGCCGAGAGCCCGCGCTCCGCAACAAGAGAAGCCACCGCAATGAGAAGCCCGTGCACCGCAACGACGAGTAGCTCCAGCTCTCCACAACTAGAGAAAGCCCACGCACAGCAACAAAGACCCAACGCAGCCAAAAATAAATAAATTAATAAATAACTAAATAAAAGAATCTGTAAGCAGCCCCAGGAGCTATACAAAGAAAACGTTGACAACTGGAGGAAATGTTAACAGTTATATGAATCTGTGCAATAGCAAATAAGGATGGAAACAGTAAACTAACTGATAACAATGTAGTTAATGAGTTCTGTACCAGAATGTCTCAACTTTGAAAGGTTATAGGGGAAGACAAAGGACCACATCAAATCAACATACTGACGTTGATCAAAGTAAGTGGCTACTCCATTTGGGACTGGAAAGGAGTGACAAAAAGGTATCAAAGGATGATTAAGAATGAGAACAGAGTTCAGAAAACACTGAGAAATCAGTACTAAGAGGTTCATTACTTTACCCTAATAAAAAGGTTCTGGAAAAAGACATGGTGGTTCTATCTGAATTAGCTTGTTGAAGGAAGTAAAAGTGTGTTTTTAATTAAAGTATTTAATGACTTGAGTTTTCATTCTACAGATTTAGATTCTTCTCAACAAATTATATATATGTATGTATACATATATGTGTATATGTATATATACATATATATATATATATATATATATATACTTTCAAGAGAGTCAATATAGAAAAAATCCCTTTAATTTGTCAAGGATAGAAAATCCAACAAAATTTATAGTCAAAGTCTTGGTTTCCAGAATGGCTTCCAAAGTTAAGAAATAACCTTTGTTAATATACATCCCTAAACTTTATCTTCCCAGTGATAAAGGATTATGCCAGCACAAAATATAAACTAAATATATATAATCATTTGTATGAGTGTGCATACACACATACACACTCATGTTTTAGTTTTTAATGGAGTATCTTATGGGATAAATACTCACTTTAACATTAGATAATTAACAAAATAAAAAAGTTAATTCAGGATTCACTGATTTTTTAATCTAAACACTTTTATGCCAGAATAATCAATTCTCAGGGAACTAATGTCATCAATCATTCAAAATAAAAGTGAATGATCTCCACATAAAGATCATAAATGCTAAAAATATTTGTACATATTTAACATGTGAGAATTTTACTTGGGGGCTGTATAAATGAAATTCATTTAAAATTTTGCATTCATTATATCTCTTGAGTTGGTATTTAATAGCAATTATAAATTTAGCTTGTATACACAGGCAAATTATGCAATCCAAGTTTAAATTAATTTTCATTAATAAAAACAGTACAGTACATTGAGAACATCCAACTGGATTCAATTGCATTTGATTTAGCAACTGAAATTCATCTGAAATAAGTAGTAATTTTCTATCTGCAATATTAATTCAAAATTCAAATGATATACTAATTACAGACTTTTCAGAGAGCTAATTATTTCAGTTTAAAATACAGAATTACTTTCATTTTTTTAAACACTTATTTAACTTTGAGAATTACACACTTTAAACTTGTATATTTCTCCATTTGTATAGTGACCCTCTATAATTTTTCAGGTCAAAGACCATGAATTAATATATGATTACTTCAAGCGTAAGTGCTTGACGTCACTCAATTGAAAATGGTTAAGAAAACAGGCTATCTAGACCCATTTCATGTCTACTCCTGCAAAATTCTAGGTTCTCTGAAGTAAGAAACTATGCCATCATTAACTTATTGGATCCATCAGAACCTGCCACATAATAGGTGCTCTGCATATACAATGAATGAAACCCCAGACATAATTCTTTGGGGAATTGGATATGATTAATTAATACACATTTTTTTCTACCTGTAAAAATTGTTAGTTGCTCTACAATAAAACATATGTCTTGGTAGTGGGATAAGGAGACCTGGAATAAAACACACTATATTAAATATGGTGACAGACTGAATATAAAATGGACAACAGCCAGACCATATATAAAACTAGAGCACTGGCCCACGATCAGCAGCAACCACGCCAGAAAACCACACTACTTATCTACAAGTCAGACTTGCAAGGTCAGACCATCATCTCTAGCAAAAAAAAAAAAGAAAATCAGGAAGCCAAACAATAACCCCTGTAACATTCATAATCGTCTAAAACAATTGGCTGTGACTAATAACTGATAGTTTCCCTAATTTTTGCTCTCACTTCGAACTTAGGACCAACCAATACTTCTAACCGATCCCATAATATGCCCTACTTCTAGTTAGCCCATGACAGTTTCCTCATGCCAAAAGCCTCCCTTCAAGGCATTCCTGAAGCCTTCCCCATTTTTAACTATGAAGCTTTCCCACTCCTCTGCCTGCCTTTGAGTCTCTACTAAACACAAGTGATAGTGGCTATTTCCCTTGCTATAGTAAGCTCTGAATAAATAAGCCTTTGTTTTCCTCATTTGGGTGGTCTTTTTTCCCACAACAGAAAAATTTTGGATGGTAGGTTAATGGATGATTTTTTTCTTTATGTGTTTTCTGTGTATTACATACATTCTGGGGTGTTAATAAACTTCCATAATAAGAAAATGTAAATGTTATTTAGTCAGATAGAGAAAATATACCCTTTATATTGACATCTCCATATTTTCTGGATGTATGTGTGTAGTTAGACAGAGGTGACAGTTCAGGAGACATCTAGAAGAAAGGCTTGGATAGACTACATATTATGGATCCTGACTTGGAATATTACCCTCCTTAGTGGAAGCCACTTTGAAATGCTGCACGTAACACTTTGTAGTTTTCTTTCTAACTCAAGAACAAACAACCAAAACTCTGATTATCTTCCAACTCTTGACATCCCAGGTTTGGAATGCCTTTTGCAAAGAACTGCTAATTTTGGACAACCAATTGCTGACAATCAGAAGACATTACTAACATTACTTTTAGTGCATCCAAATGATACACATACCTTAGTGTGACAATCTTTTATTGCCATGAGAACTTGTCCTGTTATCCACCCATTGCACAGAATAGATAATCTAGCAGTAAAGTGCTATGAAAAGAAAAATAGCCAGCTGTTAATGAGTAATTAAGACGTGACAAGTATTAAATATTTTTACATGTAGCTTATCATTTCATTTCACAAGAACTCAATATTGCAAGTGCTATTATTCTCCCTATTTTCCAATTAAGAACTTGAGACATAAATGGATAAGTGGCCTGCCCAAGAAAAAATATTTACCAGTGGCTTAACTCAGATACTTTTACCCCAAAGCCTATGCTCTTAACCATTAGCTATAATCTCTCCCTCTCCCAACCCTCAAAAGAAGACACACATATGCACATACATACCTGACAATAAAATATGGGTCAAGCACAAATGAGAGGAGTAAATTTATCATATTCTCTTTTTTAGATCTGATAGTCTAATATTCCTATTTTTTCTTACATATCCAGATGTAGCAAGGAAGTCTTTCACCTATATCTAAGAACTTAGGAATACCAAATTTAGGAAGCAAACATATAAATTCCAGTTTGAATAGCTTAACATATAAAAAATATATTGCTTATTGCGTATTTAAGAAGGATGTTGTTACTTTCTCACTTTCTGAAATGATATTACAAATTGCATAATATACAGACACTCAATATGTACTCTAAAGAAGCGATGACAAGTACAATCTATAGGTTTAGGCTACTAAAGTTTACCTTTAAGGCTTTGTGGTCTCTGACATGTAAATTAACTTCTTCATGACACAATTTCTGCATCTAACAAATGGGAATAATCCATGCTACAATTCTTTGGGGTTCTTACAAATAGTAAAAGAGATAAAACATTAAACACTGTGTCAATGAGTGGAAGCATCTTGAACCATTTGCATCAAAATTTCTCTAGTTCGAAACAATGTAAAATGTTGGAAAAATTACCAAGATGGCACATCTGTAATTACTCAATTTCATGCATTCATGAGAGCCTCTTTAGAAACAAACCAAACAGTTTTCCAGAGAAAGGGTACCCTTATGGGAGATGCCCATAAGGGGAAGGGGAAGGAGGAGATGGGGAGGAGGCCAGAGGAAAGGGGGTAAAAATTGAGGGAGAGAACACAGTAAAAAGAGAAGGCTAATGTGCCCACTATTAATTGTTTTGTTCCATAAGCAGAGCTTCCCAACACCTTACCTTTCCTGATAACCTTCAAAAACTCTCCCAATAGTTCCCTTTTCAATGGTTTCCATCTTGTTTCCTAGTCTCTCAGAGAGAGGAGAGGCAGTTGATTGCTTTCTAATGAAATGGGAAGCTGTATTTTAATTAAGTTATCAATGAGACTAATGCATTTAAAGTGTCTGATTTTGTTGCCAAGGTAAATAGTAATTGAAAACAAAATGGTTAGAGGCAGGCAAAATAGGTTCTAGGTTGAGCTGATGCCAAGTTGTCCTCAGTAAATCAGCAAAGTCCTTCTAACTCTATTCTCTACAGCTTGGTCTCTCTGTAAACTGGAAGGAGATAGTGTAGGACACTATCTTTCCTAAACATAGGCAATGTATGAGCAAAAGTAGGAGAGATAAGAAAGACAATGAGAGAGAAAGGTGGAGGGAGGGAGGGATGGTGAGAAAGAGAGAGAGAGAGAGAGTGAGAGAGAGAGAGAGAGACTGAGAAAAGTATAAGAACATAGAGCCAAAGCCTTAGTTACAGAAAAATTCAGAGACTGAAATTATGACATAATAACAAGGTCATCACTTTAAGTTGAAAAATACTAGGTTATAATCTATCAATTACTTTTCATCTCTTTGATTTGAGGAAGTTATTTAATTCCTCTAACACTTATTTTTCACATCTGCATCCTGAGGCTAATAATGTCAACATTAAAGGTTTGATTTGGAGCTAAAAGGTATCTGTCTCAACCACCCAACACATACTAGATGTTCTATATACGTTAACTCATATTATTTAACTATATTTCCCATAATTGTCTAATTTTACACTTCTGCTCTTGATATTCCAAAGATCATGATGCCTCCTCATGGAAGCATGTTGTATTAGTTTCCTAGGGCTGCCATAACAAAACACCACAGAGTGGGTGGCTTAAACAACAGAAATTTATTTTCTCATAATTTTGGAGGCTGCAAGTCCAAGATCAAGGTGCCAACAGGGTTGGTTTCTTCCGAGGCTTCTCTCCTTGGCTTGCAGATGGCCACCTTTTTGCCGTGTCTTCACATGGCCCTTTCTCTGTGTGTGCACAACCCTGGTGTCCCTTCCTTTTCTTAAAGGATGCAAGTCATACGGAATTAGTACCTCACTCTACTTTAACCTTAATTACCTCTTTAAAGTCCGTATCTTCAAATACAGTCACATCGGAGATTAGGGCTTCAACATATGAATTTGGGGTGAACATAATTCAGTCCGTAATATATGTTGTTCACACTGGTCATAGCAATGGAGATGGCTCAGCTTTGACTTTTAGAGATTCTTCTACGTGTTCCTGAAGAATATCCAGTTTGGAGACAGAACTTATTTCCAATACTGCTTCATTATTCAAGCCCTACTTCCAAGATTCCTTTTGTTAACATGCCCCCAGTCTGTGTACTCTTACAAAAACTTTAGATGATTGATTTGAACCATTGGATTAAAATCTATTCCTCATGCCAAAGGCAGTGAAATACCATTTGGATGCTATTATTGATACTGTCTTCTTTAACTAATGTACAGGTTATTTTTACTTTTTCAGGGAATTTTTGATGAACATGAAATATTCATAGCGGACAGATAATATTGAAATGACATCGTTAAATAATTAAAAATGTGAAGATCTCCACTGGGGATTATTACATTAAGACTGAGAATATACTCTCATTATCTGCTCTCTATTTCTGAGATATTGTGGAATAAAAGGAACTTCTGAGTAATTTCTCTAAGCTATTATCTACCTTTAGAGAGACTTAAACTTTGCATTAGATTTTCAGCAGAACGAATGATTATTAAAATGTTCTTGAATAAACTTAGGAACCTAATACTCAAGTGCCATATGTAATAAATATAGGATATGCCAAATGTTAGCACTTCCAAATATCAGTGTGACCGAAGGTACGAGAAAAACTTTTGAGCATCCAAAGGATTAAGTTTAATCTCAGCTACTATATTTGTCAACTACATATTCTATTTGTTTCCATATTCAGAATTGGTTTATGGCTATATCTGCTTGTGCATGGCATGGCAATGGAAAAAAAGATGGACATATTCTCAATATGTCTATAAGGTAGACATAACTATTTTACAGGTGAAGAAACTAAAACTAGAAATGGTTAAGTGAAATGACTAAGGTCATACAAACAGAGAAAAACACTGGAAGTTTTCTAAATCCAAGCCCAATTACAAACTTTACTACCTTCTCTGGAAATTGATAATATTATGCCTTGCTTCCTTATTGGGTGGCTGTAAAATTCATTAAAACAATGAAAATTAAGGCGCTCTACAAATTGTACCAGGATTCACAAATGAATTTTTGATTACTACATGCTATTCCCAAACTATTTGTGACATTTTTTTCTGTTTACTAAATTGAGGTATTAACTTGTTATTTCTATAAATTTTATCCATTATTTTGCAACAGAAGTAAGACTGCTGTGGATGTCGAGAAAAGGGTAATCAGAATATACAATAATTAATATACAAGTAAAATTAATGGTATTTATAAAAGTGTGCTGTGCATTCAGCATTATGGTTAAGGCTGTGAAGGATCACAAAGACTACTTGAACAATATATAATGTACATGTTCTCACTTTTAAGCTTAAACTATCCAAGACATTTTGGAATAGTAATTATTATATAAAGAACAGCAACAACATTTACTGTGTGCCAAGAAATATTAGAAGCCCGGCATGTATGACCTCACACATATATGCACAACCATGAAGTAATAAGAAAATTCTTTACTCACTACATCAATTTCCAATTACTAATTTACTTACTAACATCTTCGGATCTGTGTGGTTTATTCCTGTCATTTAACTGCTCTCTCAAAATTTATCTTTGTCTTCCATACTAACAAATCTAACAGCTTGCTCTTCATTATTTTCTGAAATATTCATTGTGGAGGACCTCATTTTTTAAAAGTTGGCCTCCCTTGGATGCCATGACACTACATCATCTGAGTTCTCTCCCCCCTCTTTGATACTATCTCCACCTATTTTGTCGCTATTTCCTTCTCATTTAACCCAAAGTGTAGAGATATGGGAAGAATCTGTTTTAACATAACAATCCCAGCCACTTCCATAGCTTCAATTAGCATCTCCCCAGGTAGAGGGAAGTATTTAAAAGGCAAATGCAGACAATGCAATGATGCATTGATTTATTAAATATTTACTGAGTGTCCTCTTTGATAGATACTTCTTTAAATGATGGGAAAACTGCAGCAACAAAAAGAACAGAAATTCATTCCCTCATAGAATCTTATTCCTAGTAATGAGAAGGAAATACTCCTCTTAATCTGAAAAGATGATTTTTCTAATAAAAAGCAAAACAAACAAAAAAAGGAGGGTAAGGAGAATTTTATTTATGGCAGATAAAGACAGTTATTAGAATTGTGTTTCTGAAGACTCTTCAAAAATGACCATTTGCAATTTATACTTTTCACAGGCATCCTTATAAAAGAACAAAAAAAGTGAACTTATTTAGTATGATGTTAAGATGCAACTAAAAGGAAACAATGAAAAGTCACTTAATGCAAAGTGATGAAATTTTTTCTCATGTTAAAAAAATTCTATGGTACACAGGTGAAGGCAAATTTGCTGGGTCTCCAGTGCTATTGAATATAAAAGACTCTAAAACTGTATCCATTTTCATTCAATTCCTATCATATCAAAGGTACATACTATCAACATATTTTATGACTTGATGTTGACCTTGATCACCTTGCTGAAGTAGCATTTGTCAGGTTTCTGCACTATAAAATTACTCTAGTTTCCCCCTTTTCCATGCTGTACTCTTTGGAAGGAAGTCACTGTTCACAGCCCACATAAAGCCCATATAAAGGCCATATAAAGACTGTAGATTTATGCTCCCTCTCTTTGAGGACAGACAATCTACAAAATTTACTTAGAATTCTTCTGCACGGAAGACTTGTCTCTTCCCCCCATTTATTAATTTACTCAAATATTTGTTTACATCTATATGGATTCATGGATATTTATTTTATATTTTGGGTTATAATCCAGTATTACTTCACAAATTTTTCCAGTTTTGGCCATTAGGAGTTCTTTCAGTTGGCTCCTGTGCCTCTTAAGACACACTCATATCTGTATAGTTTCCTCCTTTATTTGTTTGAGCACTTGCATATTTTATGACACTATAAGATGCTCTAGAGTCATCTCATATGTTGCCTAGCATCAGTCATTTCTCCAGGGACCTCTGGTTCTTTTTTCTAGTAAAGGGTATCAGAAACAAAGATCTGGGTGGTAGCTACGCTCACTGCTACTGCAGTGCCATTTCTTTCAGGCCTTCTCAGCAGTCAGAGAAAAGAAACACATATGTAACTAACTCATGTATATACACATATTCATTTTAAATATTTCTATATGGAACCATATCTATTTATATTAAGTTAAACATGAGTTCTTACCGATGTCTCCAGCTCTAAGCCCTTACCGCATGTTTTATTCTAGCCTCCTTCTCTTGCTTATCTACAAATTCCCACCCCAACAGTGTGAAACCTGGCTCCCACTATCCACCCTCCTTTTGCTTAATTGTTCAATTCCAGTATACATGTATAGAAGTATCAGAAGCATTAACCCCTACCCCCAGAGGAAACAATTTATCAATCACAGCACAGTGAGCCTGTGCAGTTTTTTTTACTTGTTTTGGGTTTGGTTTTTCTTTTTTTTAGTCTTAGTATTACATACTCCACTCATTTCCAAAGTTACTTAGGTCAGCATTTTCACCCCTTTACGCTCCTCAGTGAGGTTGTTTCATACATTTGTAATACAGATGGATATTCTTGACAGAGCCTACATTCCTGCTCGTGACACCTTGAGCTCCTACACGGTATTTTAAATTTGCAAACATTATGATACGTTATTTGTGCTGTGAGATTCTATGCATTTTCAAAATATAAATCCTGTGACGTACAATACATTACGTGTATGATAAAGAATAGTTTCACCATCATAAAAATCCCCAGTGCTTTGCCTATTCATTCTTACCCTAAACTTTGAAACCATTGATCATTTTACTTTCTCCATAGTTTTGTCTTTTCCAGAACGTCATATAATTGGAATCATACAATATGCATCCTTTTCAGATTGGCTTCTTTCTTGTAGAAATGTGTATTTAATGTTCCTACATGTCTTTTAGGCTTGATCGCTCGTTTCTTTTTATTGTAGAATAATATTCCATTGAATGGTTATACCAAAGTTGGTTAATTCATTCAACTATTGAATAGCATCTTGGTTATGTCCAGTTTTAGCAACTGTATAAAAAGCTGCTATAAATATTCACATGCAGTTTTGTTTTTTTTAAATACGTTTTCAACTCAAGTGGGTGAATAGCTAGGAGCACAATTGCTACCCCGTATGATAAGAGTGTACTTAGGTTTATAAGAAAGTCTTAAAATGTTTTTCATCATGGCTGTACCATTTTGCATTCCCACCAGCAATAATTGAGAGTTTCTGTTGCTCACATCCTCATCAGCATTTGGTGCTTCAATGTTTTGGCTTTTAGATATTCTAACAGAAGAACTTAAATTACTGATGAGGCCTTAAATATATTTGTATCCTCTATGGCACCATGAGCAAATGTGAACAAATGTTTGCAGTTACCCAATATGTATGAAAATGTTCACAGATTCATTTTTCAATAAATCTACAGGAATTATTGTCACAATTTTACTGATGATTTCATTAAGGCTCAGAGGTTAACAAAGTTTCCCAAGCTTATGTAAATATCAGGGGCCAAATCACCCAGACATGTGTCAGCTACAAACTGGCATGTTCCACTGGCACTTGCCATCTACCCATACGAGGATTAGATCATGTGCTGCAGCAGCTGCTGACTTTCAACACCTCTTGAAAAGAGTTCAGGTAGAGAGCAGAAATGAGGCATTCCGGGCTCTGGAAGAAAACTGGCAGAACAGCTCTTCAGATAGTTATAGATATTTTCAGGAGATAATTTTATGAGCCCAGTTCTTGTATCTCCTCATATCTAGAAAATCACTAAAATCCTTCATGGTGACGCCTGCTTCTCGCGACGAGCAGTAACCTGCACAAGACTAGCAGAAACCTTCTGTAAAAAATATGTGCTTGATTGCATGTACTCCCCCTTCATCAAAATCACATATATACTGACCTTCCCCCCCTGCCTCTTTGGAGCAGCTTCTCAGAGCTATCGGGGATGCTGTCTCCCGGGCTGCAGCCCTCATTTTGCCCCCAAATGAAACTTAACTCGCAACTCTCACGTTGTGCATTTTTTTAAAAGTCGACACATGTTACCTCAAAGCCATGCTATTTTACCATTCCATAATAACTTCTATGGGTCTGGGCAAATGGGTAGTCCTCAATAAATAAATTTAGTGTATTTATTCTGACCACCAATCCTGGGAACAAATAAAACTGTTATTTAATAAATGCAATTGGTAAAATGGTTCAGGTATCTTCAGCGTTATGTTATTTACCATTCCTCTGTCTGGGTTCCCTTAGAAAACTTGTTGATTGGTGAAGGGAACACAAGTTGCCACCCCAAATGTGCTTCTTCAGCATATTGATTATCTGAGCTGCTTATTTTTAAGAAATTGCACACACATAAGAAGTTCTGAAAACAAGTAGAAGTTACCCTTTTGTAAGACAAATTTACATTTATAAGGGAAATCTCCATTTGTAAGAGTATCTACCTCTCTGGACCAGAAGAGGATGACCAAATCTGTGGAACCTCTTATCGGCAGAGAAGCGGGGACTTAAATTTGCATGAAAACCCTACCCTTGTTTACTATGCTTTTCCTGACAGCCTCCCCCATAGTAACTGGTTCCACCACCCACAGCATCTTCTTTAGTCTTTAGCTAAATATGTTATTCAAGGTAGTGGCTTGGGCCATTTTGGAGAGTTACTCAGTTTTTCTTTGTCTCATCCATGTATACAGGGGGTGTACGTGTCCCTAAATTTCTGTTTGTTTTTCTCCTGTTAATCTGTCTTTTATTACAGGAGATGTCTCAGCCTAGAACCTAAAAGGTTAGATAGAAAATTATTTTTCCTTCCCCACATTGGCACTTATGATGGAATAAATGGTGGGCTATAAACATTGTTGCCAGAAAGTTAGAGTTTATTGAATCTTCTGCTTTCCTTATCTTTTTGTTTCTTCTTCTAACTTCTTTCCTCTTTCCATTTGCCTAGCCCTCTACTTGCAAAAATGAAGAGTAGCAACCAGGGCCTTAAGGTTGAAATAATGAGCACTGGCTTTAATTAATCTGAAAAAATGTTACCTATTTGTCTTGAAAATTTTCAGACTGCTTTTTCCCCTCCTGCAAAGAATTTAATTAATCCCCTCCTTCACAAAGAACTTATAACTCACATTCCAAGCTAATTAAATCTGGAGAATGTATTACCTTGTTACAATACAGCCTATCATTTATATAGTGACAGCGGTATTATTACTTTTACCAATTATTTTGTATTTCATTCTATCTAGAATGGGACCACCTGCAGCAACCTCATTGGTCCTCACAAACGTGAAACAGTAGTCAGGAACTGGTGGTGAGGTTACTGATGAAAGCAGGGTACATGCATCTTAACATAATTCTGAAAGAGGTCTAACCCTCTAGCTCATTTCTCAAATTGTTTAAGCTGACTGCCAGTATGTCTAAGGCTGTAGAACCTTCTGACTCCAAGGAGCAAAAACCTACTCCAATCACAGAAAAGGTATTAGAATTGGGAACAGAAAGCCTAGGATATAGGCTGTGGGGACATTTGCGGCACTGCATCTCACCAGCATTTACTCTACCTCTTTGGGGGGACTCTCCTCCCATTTGACACAATCTGGTAGGACTTCATCAAGGTGTCTGGAGAAAAAGCAAACGCACACAAGACCAACCAAACTCTCCCCTCCATAGAATTTGAATCTTGAGAGACAAACAAAGCAGACAATAGAAATAATTTGCTCCAGCAATGCTCCTGAGACGACACAGAGACTTCGTAAGTTGATTTATGGGCTTGATTCTTCAGCTTTTCTGAGTTCGGTGAGCACCTCCAAGCCTAACAAATTCATTTTTCCCTTTAGGTAGGTTTATTTTGCTCTCTGCAAAACTACCCTAATTGATACACAATCTAGCTGTTCATTACTGACTGTGTGACCTTCAGCAAGTCACTTAGAATCTATAAGCTCAACTTTTGTCAAATGTGAATAATATATGTGTCCTATAAATCTCGCATAATCTTCAGGACAATAAAAGAGATTATAAATTGTCCTCATTTTGCAAATGACATGCAACATAAAATTAATAGACCTAAGAATAATATGTTCTTGTTTTGCAAATTAAAAATTATGACAATATTTATTTATAAACTATATTACATATCACATATATATCTGTATATCTATGCATATATCTACATCTGTCTATCTGTCTGTCTACCTATCTATCTACCCATCTACCTAATCATCTATCCATCTATCTTTATTGGTTAGGATAAAGGGCAGAATAAATGGAAGGCCAGAAGCAGAGCAAAGAGACCTCCATTGACGGTTAAAAGAATGTATAAAAGGGATGAACAGGAGATATGAGAATAATTCATAACACCAAAGTGATGTCTTCATTGCTATCATTCTAGTTTGTGTGGATGAATATGGAAATTAGAATAGGGTTCCATATTTACTCTCGTTGGCATGTTGTAATGCAAAGAGATTGTAAGACTAAGTACTTAAAACTCATTTAATGGCTTAAAAATTTGAGTAGAACAAGATTGCTATTCTGTTTCTACTAAAGGGAGTAGAATATGACCAGGGTTTTCCGTGCATATTTTTGTCATCTGACCATCAGATGATTACTATTAACAATCATTTTGTAGGTTTGGCATTTAAGAGAAGAACAAACTTGTGCTCAGAATTCATATCTATCATTAGGTGATAATAAGCAGCAGGTGTAACGATGGACACCTTGTGCATTCCAAATGCAAGGAGGGTCAAGAACTTTTACAACTAGAGTTATGGTTCGATTAGGACTGTGTCCTTGGGCTGCAGGTAACTTTATGTTCCTCCATTAGGAGATTTACCTTGGATATTCTTGGAAGAGTTTTACTGCTGTTACCCAGGTAACTGGTGAACTTGCTGATGGTAATAAGGAAACTAACATTTGCATTACCTCTCCTAAGTGCTCAAGAATTTCCTCTTTGTGTTTACAAGCTTTACCCCATTAATCCCTTAGACTATCCCTGTAAAGTTGATATAATTACAGCTATTTTTCTGGAGAAACTGCACTGTAACATCATGCTGGAAACTCTCTAGCAAAACTGCACTAATTTTTAACAGATGTTGGTCTGCAGTGTGACAAAACATACTCTCTCTGAAGTGAGGCCAGCTACCTTTCTCCTTCTCCTTTCACAGTTTCCTTTGTGATGGCCACTGTGAATTGTATCTGACTTACACTAGGAGCCAGGCTAAATGGGAGGAGGTTGCTCATTAACTACAGTGTGTGATGAAAATATGATTCCCTTTTAATATGTCTGAAAAATATATTCTTTTTAAGTATAAAATTTTAATTGTTGCATAGCACTTTTGTGGTATAAATGATAAAGTTGTTGAGGTGTTAAGGATACTGATGATGGAATTTAAAAGTGGTAAAGCATTATGCAAATAAAATTAACTTAAAAAACACATTTATCAAATGCCTACTATGTGCCAGGGGGCTCTGAAAGGACTGAAGATAACAACGGTTAACAAGACATGTCTCACACGCAAGAAACATATACAGTGTCATTGTTGTTGCTATTGTTGTATACTATTAGCTATATTTCCACTCATTTGACTTTAATGCTCTACAGCATTGGATGTGAAGTTACAAAGATGCAGCACAGCGTTTTGGGGTTTTTCCTTCACTTTGGTCCTTGATCACGTCAATCACACTTATGCAAATGACTCCCAAATTCAAATCTCAGCCTTTCTCCGTGAGCTCCAGTCTTGTGTTTACAAAGTACTTGCCCAACCTCTAAATAACCTGCTAGCCACTCAAACTCAATCTGCCCCAAATGGAGTCTCATAATCTCCTTCTCTCCAAACCTAGTTAATCAACCATAAAAATATAGGTTCAATTTTGGGTTCTTGTTGTCAGCTCAACCAGCTGTTAAGTCTAGTGAGTTCTATCGTTTCCATATGTCCTTTCTGGCTTTCCTCATCTAGAATTGCCTCACACCAACCTTTCCTATTTCTTAGTGATTTCACTTTCTTTCTAGGTATGGTTCCGATCATGTCGACTATGCTCAGAAACACTGGCACTCAACAAAATGTACTAAAATTCTTCAGTCTATTGTTGAAAGCCTTCCACCATCCGGCACCAACTTCTCATCTGGCTTGTCTTCCATAGCTCCTAATGTACAGACCACACAGGAAAACTGTTTTTAGAACATGCCAGCACATTGCTTCTTCCTGTTCCTCCACCTAGACCCTTCCACTCTCCACTCACATGGCAATCCCTACTCATCCTTCCAGGCTAATCTCAAAGTGTATTAATTAATTCCATTAAGCATTTCAGATTCTACCCAGGTATAAGAGCAGTTCTAACTCATCTTTAATTCTAGGACCTTTGACTTGTAACATATGTGTGATTCTTGATACTTTTAACATGCAATTAAAGGTATATGTTTATATACCACATCTCTCTTAGCAGATTTGAACTCAAAGCAAAAACACGTCTGATTTGTATCTGTATATATGGAGAAATACATATCTCAATATTACAGATTCAGAAAAGTACATAAATCACAAATGTACATCTGGATAAATAGATATTCACAAAGCTAGCATATCCATATAGCTAATATCCAGATTGAAAACTAAATAAATTAGCAAAACACCAGAAGCCACCTCGTGTTCCCTTTCAGTCACTACCCTTGCCCCGATGGAAATCTACAGTCCTGATTTGTAACAACATAGCCTAATTTTAAACTTCATATAAATGGTATCAAATGAATGTACTATTTTATACCTGGCTTCTTTGATTCTAGTTTACATTTATGAGCATGTTGTTTCATGTACTTGTAGTTTCTAGAGTCTCATTATTGTATCATGTTTCACTGCATGAATGTATCCCATGTTGTTTATCCATTCTTCCGTAGAATGGCTTGTTTCCAGTTGTGGGATATTACAAATTTTGTTGTTTTCCTGAGTCAGTCTTCAGGTGCACATATATAATGCATTTCTATTGGGTATATAGTGTCTGATGTATTTTTTGTTGTTGTTGTACCTCAGAGTATCCAATTCAGTGCTGCTATTTGAAAAAAAATGAATAAATAAATAAATAAATACAGTATATCTTTTCTTCTTAAATTGATTTTAATTTGCCAATGCACTATGCATTTTTGTTTCTTTGGCATCAATGCTTTGTTCAGAATAAATGTGTAAAAAAACTGGATTAATATTATTTTCTTCCTGGTCCTTGAAGGTGTATGTCATAGGTTAAGACTTTTTATTACTTAGGATTTGTCAGATGCTAAAGGAATATGGTTCCAGTTGTACGTGTACCCAGGACAGAGCTAAACTTGAATGAGATTTGTAGTGAGTGGCTAAACCTGGCCCAGCACTTTATCAGAGTGCAAAAGAGACGGGTTGGGTATGGAGTCAGTTCTAATTAAGGTTCTGAAAAAAAGAGTAAAATAAAAACAATAAAATCTACATTTAGAATCAGATAAGCTTTTAAAGTTATATATTAATAAACTAGAGAAACTTTTTGTGTGTTTTTTCACTGTCTCATACCTCTAATAAAGTGATTCAAATTGCTTTAGTTTCTTCCTTCATCAACAGAGGAAACTGCATACTTAATGCTATGAAAACACTTCACCTAAGAAGAGTGAGGCTCCCTCAGGTAGCAAAATGAACATATATTGTTAATATAATATGGATTTTTCTGTCTCTCTGTCTTTCTCCTTCTCTCTTCCCTCTCTGTCTCTCCTTCCCTCCCTCCTTCCATCTCTCCCTCCCTCCCTTTTTCTCTTTTTCTCTGTTAGTTTAGTCTCCCTAGAAGTAGACCTAATACAAGGATTTGAATGCAAGGACATCTTTGAGAAGTGAATGGAACAGTGACAGGAGGGTGGAGAAATGATACATAGAGGACAGCTCAGTAACACAGTGAGTGACTAGAGCTCAATCCAGTGAGGTAAATTGGGAAATGATACAAAACAGGAAATGATGCAAAACAATTCATACTTATCCCATCCAAGGGGTGAGGGAGGTGGAGTATTTCTATACTAACCTGAGAGTCAGTGATAAAGATATTTTCACAGGGATTGTTAATCCCTGGCACTTCTAGCCTTTCAAGCACATATGCATCACAGCCTTCCACATTTCCAGAAAGTGACCTCAGCACAGATACAGATACTAGCAGTTCAGACTCAGTCAGGACCCGCTAAAATACTAAGGTCTGGCAGAATATGGACAGAAGGCTGACAGTAACTATTATTTCTTTCTTACACTAGTTCTTTCTTTCTCTTTGTCTCTTTAATTCTTTCTAACACCATAGCCACCATAAAAGGCTTTAAATTCACCTTGATACACTCATCGAGCATTAAAAATAATTAAAGCTAATGAGATCTAAACAATGGGAAAATAAAAGTTTAAAAAAATAAAAAGAAAGAAAGAAAGAAAAAAAACATGAACACAAGGTAGGGTTAGTACCAAAATACTTTTCATGCAAGGGATGAGCCACAGGTACCCTTGAAAGCTTTCTAGACACCAACACCAAAGGTAAACATGATACAATTTATATTATCTATGGCAGAATGAAGCAATCCTGTTTCCCAGGAAAAGCACTTTTTACTAATACCAAGATCATAGAGACTTTCTACACCAGGCCCTCACAAAGTGTGTGCACTATTCGGTGTGGTAAACAACGTCATTGTCAAACTTCCTAGAGAAATAGAAGATGTACAAAGCTGGAGGGAAATCAAATTTACGGCCTTCGGAGCAACACTGAAAGCAAGCCTGAAAGGAATCATGTCTCCTCTGAAAACTATTCTCCAGCTTCAGAATCAAACCTTCAGGAAAGAGCTGTCACAACCAGGAATCTCTAATGGCATCATTAAGAAGTTGATAATTGGCCTGAAGATGCTTCAAGAAACCAGGAACCATCTCAATGACACACTGACCTTTGAAGAGCCTCTGGAGAAAGATCAGGGGCAGTCCAAGAACTGAGGAAAACAAAATACAAGGATCAAAATCATTCTTGCTGTCATCAATGGCTATCCAAGCATGACTGCTCCAGGGACTGTCACCACTCTGGGCTTCAGGGGCAATGAGAAAGAAAGAGCTGGCAGCCATCTGCCCCAGAAGGAGTAACACAATTCCTCCAGCAATTAGACCCCATAGCCACACTGTTTAATTAAACCAACAATACAACTGGGTGATAGACCTTTCATCCCTGTCACGAAAGTTCTCCCCTCAACCTGACCCTCTAGTCTTTAGAGTTGCTGTCATCAAGATGTTCTACAGTTCCTTGATTCTAGCTAGCTATACCCTATGTTTACATTTTCAAACTATTGACTCTGCTTTCTTGAAACACAACTCTATAATAAACAAGCTCACTTTTATCTTTAATCTTTTCCCTTAGCTTTTTCTTTACTTCCTTGCTTTAACGAAAACATTACTTTCTCCTAAAGATATAGTTTCCCGTGATAATTCTGTCTTCTATCAAAATTCATATATTATAAATTTGAGGAGAACGTTAGGGTTTTTGGTTTTTTTTTCATTAAGCCTTGCTAATCACAAGAGTGTTAATCCCCTGTATAAGTCAAGATAGGCCTGAATAAGCCACAGGAACAAAGACATCTGAAATTTCACGGTGTGACACAGAAGTTTCTTTCTCACTCAAAAAACAGTCTGAAGAGAAGGTCAACTGACCTTCCTCAAATAGGCTGCCTTTTTGTGGTTGTTCCAATCATCTTTTGACATTAAGGTCATCTTGGTGTCATTCAGACAAAAAGAAGAGACATATATTGAGGAGAATACACACTATGTAAGTATTCACCTCAGCCAGAAAGTGACATGTTAGTTCTGTTTACATCTCATCAGCCATAAATCAGTCATGTGGCTCCAACCTAACAGAAATAGTTGTTTTGAAACATAGACTTTTAGGGTTCCCATGAAGAGGAAATAAGACTGTGGGTATCCACCACAACTCAGTATTCTGGTCAACGAACAGACATTTTGTCCTTTCTCCAACACATAGAATACACTCTTTATTCCTAAGAGGGATAGGCCAAATTACTATCTGGTCACTGTTTCTAACTCAAAATCAGGTATTCCAGGAGATTCCCAGTCCTCTACATCAAGTCCACATGCAACTCTTTTTTCATTTAGATAAAATATATACCTCACTTCAATATAAAATATTGAAGTATGAAAAAGATATCCACATCAGACACTTTCCCTCAAAAAGAAAGGGGTCAGGAGATAATGGAAGACACATGGCAGTCACAGGTTCATAGTAATTTTGAAATTCAGGGGACCAGGCACTGGGAATTATCCTTGTCTGGGAGATAGTCAAGATTCCATGAACTGGTTCTACTCTTTGGACGAATCTCTTTTGGTTATAGCTCTCCATGACCTCACGTTCCTCTCTCAGTAAGTGTTCTCTTTCCCACTATCCTACATGGCCACATCTTAAATGAGGATTAGCTAGTGTGACCTCCTTGAGGCAATGGCTGCCTCTTGATTGTGGGAAACTAGGGAAGTTGTGGGAAACTGGAAGTTGTTTTCATAACTAGAACAGCATTACAGATTTTTTACCTGGTCTTGAGGTTTTCCTGGCAATACATTTTTTTTATTTTTCAAAACTTATTAGGCTTGGGTTTTGTCTTCTTCTAGTCAATTCATGGCCCAATAAACACATCCAAAGTTCTTTCTAGATATAATTGTTGAGCTGTGACTTTCTCTATGTTATAATGACTATTACCTTGATGATCTCTTGAAATAAACATGAACACAGACTATACACTCTATTTCATCTTCACCCTAAACCATTCTGGTAAAATGAAAAGTTGAACTGGATTTTGACACTCAAGAAAATTTTAATTCCATTTCTTACTATCTGGAGTCTAAAAAGATGCTTTTCTGACCCTACGTGACCCAAATATTTTTGACTCCATATATTCCCTTTCATTTCCACTAGAAAACCAGACAATTTTTCATCATGTAAGCCCTTTCTTAAAACATTTTGCAAAATGCAGTCAATAACAGCCAACTCACATTAATTATATGATTTTTTCAAATCTCTTCCACTAAACTTGCCAGCTTAGTTAGGCAAATCACCTGCTTTCAAAGTGTTACCAGAAGTGACAATTTTCCAAATGTTTTGCCTCAACAAAAGATGAGTTAACTTTTTCCAGGCTTCCAATAGCATGTCCTACCTGCTTACTCTCCTACTAATAAGCCAGTGCCATATATTTGTGGAATTCTTTGTGTGTGATATAAATTCACTTCAGCTCAAGATCAAACCTGAATAAGTATTAAAGTATTAAAATTCAGTAACTTAATACAATAGAAGTTTAGTTCTCACTCATGCCATATTCAGTTGTGAAAGGTAAGATTTCCTGGCAGCTTTCCTCTAAGTGTTCACTCAGATCCTGTTATCTTCTATCACGTCTCTGTCATCTCAGAATCCTTTTTCCATCCACAAAAAAGCAAGAGAGATAATGGCCGAGGAGATTTCAACTGGTTTGAGAATTCAGGCCTGGAAATAGCCTACATTATTTCTGCCCACATTTACTTGACCTATTAATCATATGACTCCTTCCTAATTGCAAAGGAGGTTGGGAAATCTAGTCTTCTCCTACTCCTAGAAAAAGGACATAAAATTGATGAGATCCAACCAGTTCCTGCCAGAGTTCAGGCTTCTGGTCAACAAATACCTGCCTAAATGCATACAAAATTCTCACTCATAACCAAACAACCCGAAGTCTCCATCAGCCACTCCTTCTGGCTAAATTTCTGGAATAAAGAATGAGTCTCAGCCTTCTCTCTCCTCTTTGGATATGGTTTATCCTGATCCCATAAACTTTGGACTAAAATACATACATATACATACATACGTATGTATAAAATACATGCATATATATGTACATATGGATGTATAAAATACATACATATAGTAGTGAAGCAGGGACAGGATATCAGCAGTAAATATTCCCATTTGGAAAGGTGAAGAATAAAAATCTCACCATTCTCACTGGTCCAAACAATTTTGCACTGTTCCTGGCAGACACAGTGAAAGTCTCTTCCACAGGGTTTGTGATTCTAAGTCTCTGGGAGACATCTCTTGTCCATTGGTCTCCATGGGCCTTGGATCCCTCCCTTTGGGAGACTTTTTATTCTTAATCACATCACTGGTCTGTCTAATAAATGCAGTTAGAACATTTCTCCTCTGAGAAGTGACTCAAAAATCAATCTATTTCCACCTTTTGTTCCTTACATCTTACAGTTTTAAGTTAATTCTGAAAACATCCAGCAGAGGCAGATGGAGGGAAGACATCAGAGGGTAGATATACTGGTTATTTCATTATCTTGTTAAAGACTGACAACATCACTTCTTTTTCATACCAATGGCCGGAACTCAGTTGCATGGCCCCAATATAACTGCAAGGGAGGATGGGGACTGTTGTCTTCTGATGTGGCCAAGAAGAAGAAATGGGATTGGTTAGTCTCTGAAACTCTTCCCCACTCTCTTATAAAAAGCTGCTCCTTGAGAGCTATTGTTATTTGACTCTATGATTTTCCTCTCTCCCAGAACCATCATTCCCAGTAGTCCTATTCTTATCTGCCCTGCATCAAAAAAGTTGGTATTTTGAAAACTCTTCTTTTCTACCTTTATTGTCATTCACATGGTTAACTCATCCATCCTCAACTTGATTTCCTCAGCTCTGATGATCTCTTCCAACATGATGCCTTAAGCTCCTACTCAGATTCACATCCTAGAACTTATTATCATCACCTGAAACAGCTCCGTTTCCAAAGTACTAATCCCACTCTCTCTATGCCCCCACCCAACTCAACATTGTGGTCCAAACATCATCTTTATCTTTATTACTTTAAAAACTTCTTCATAATTCATCATTTAAAATCCACTCTGAACACTTTTAATCAGTCTCTATGCTCATAGACCCCTGTTACTCCAGCTGACTTAGTCAATTGACCCCTTTGTACCTAGGCTAATTCCCTCTCCTTTTCCCCAACGCAATAACCTTCCCCTTTCACTAATTCTCTCATTATCCAGTTTAGTTTCTTTGATTCACCATTTCAAAAACACTCTTGGCAAAAACTTCCTTTCTATTATTCATTAAACCCATTTTGAAAGATACCAACCCTGAATGAAATCAAATATTCCCTTTCTCTCTGCTGCCATCCAAGCAACTGGATACTACTTGACAAAACGGTACAAAAGAGTATATTGATGCTATAAGATTTTACGATCTTCAAATTAAGAGGCCCTAATGCTTGCTTTAAATCAGACATTTCTGTGGTCCACAAATCTTGTCCACTTTCCACAACAATCATTTTTAAACTTTTGTGCTCCCCACAGAACTCTGACTATCCAGCTTCTCGCCCCACTCTCATTGCCTAAAAAAAGAGAAATGTAAGCCATAACACAGGAACCCTTTATCATCTCCCTATCAGCCTCAGAAGACTACTTTCTTCATTCCTGGAGCCCCTTCACCTCTCTCATTATAACTGAAGAGATATACATTCTCCAGTATATGACTTACCTATATTTCAGTCTTCATTCTCATCTGATCTCATAAGAAATTACTCTCTTCTCCCCCTCTGTTATTACTCACCCCAATACTTCACTTTTCTCAATAGCATTTAATTCCACTTAAGTTTGTCTCATCTGAAAAATACAGTAAATACATTAAAAATTCTCATTTATATCCAGAGCTTCCATCTCCATCTTTGTGTCGATGACTGCTAATTCTCCTCTGAGCTTCAATACACAAACCCTTCAGCCACCCTCCTGACACACAACAAGCAGCTTGAACTGAACACACCCAAAACTATAAACACTGGCTATTTTACACTCTAAAATCTTGTTTTTCCCCCTCTCATAGTGAATGACACCACTGTTAATCCTTTTCAGAATGTCAAGTGCCTGGGAGTCATCTTTGACCACACCCTCTCTTTTTCCACCTCCATTAACAAATCCTGAATGCCCCATCTCCTAAATACACCTCAAATACATCCCCTTCTATTTCCATTACCAACACTAGCCTGGACCAAAGAACCTCACATCCTTCTGGACCATCAAAACACTCCCTTTCCTCTTTCAGTTTTTAAATTCCCACTCAACCCCATTTAATCAATTCTCTTCCCTGCAAGCAGAGTGGTAGTTCCTAAATGCAAATCTGGTGATACATCACATCTGTGTAAAATCCTTCAATGAATTGTTTTTGCTCTTTGCTCTTGGGGTACAATTAAAATAGTTAATATGGCTCAACAAGGCCTGGGCCCTAAATACTGCTTCAGTATCATCTCACACCATGACCCCCTCAGCTTTCAAAGCTCTAGCTATATAGACCTTCTTTTTAATCTTCAAATAAAACATGCTCTCTCTCACCACAGGGCTTTACACATGCTGCTCTATTTTTGAATATCAGCTCTCATAACCATTTTTCGCCATAACCATTTTTTACCCCTTTAGTCCTCAAATCAAATGCTATTTCCCCAGGAGAGCCTCCCTTGACATGTCAGACTAGGTCAAACACCCTTTTTCATACTAACATTGTATATTGTTCATTTTCTTCATAAGATTTATGATTTCACATTTATGTATATGATTTAAATTTATTTATGCTATTATTTCATTGGAGTCTATCTCACTCTCTCCCAAAAACTCCACAAGTATAAGGACTATGCTTTACTCTCTGATGTGTATTTCCAACACCTAGCACAGAACAGGGGTATAGGGAGTACTCAGTAAATATTGTTGAATAAAATATATTAATTAATTTCAGGATGGCAAGATAAAGAGCAAAACAGTGTGTCCCAGATAGGCAGCTACCTTATGCAGGGAAGAACCACGGAAGAATAGATGGAGAGTATACACATTATGTATTATTCAACGACCCCCTATAATATGTCCCTCAATTTCATTTTTTTTAAATAGTGGATGACAGTTCAAGATTATCTTCCTTGAAAAATAACTAGAGAGAAAATATTGTTACCATTTTAATACAGATCCTACCAGGCTTGGGGTTAATTAATAAACTGTACACACCAGGAAGATAAGTATAGATATAATCATGAAAACTTAATTTACACTATCTCAGACAAGTCTACTGAGAAAATGCTGAGTGAGACCGGCACCATATTTCAGGAACTCCAGGTTGAGGGATCTCATGGTTATGTTAGGATATGTTCTCCTAGAATTATCTCTTTCCAGGGTGAGTTTCAGAGAGGTCATATAATGGAAGGGATGGGGTCCTCTGTCAATCAAAATGGTGATATAACAGGATAAACTCTTGATTAGAAATTAAAAACATGTTTCAGTCCTGGCTTTGTCACAGTGTGATATTCTGTACATTGAATAAAGTCTCTGAAACTCAGTTTTGTGCCTTTCAAAATGTGAAGGTGAATTTATAAAGTCCCATTCACATCCAAGAATCTCAGACTCTTACTTCAGCATCCTTGTTATGTTTCAGTAACAACCACGATGGGCAATTCAGAATTCATCTGAACACAGGGTTTAATCAAATACTGCAGGGTCAAATATAAAATCCAAAAAGTGAGAAAACACACACACACAAAGAGAAAACAAATAAATAAAACATCAAACCCTTCAATAGTTTCTTATTCTTGGCCCACCTAGCTCTTTTGTTGCTTGATATTCTAAAGAGACATACTTTATCCAAGTTTTATGCTCTTGTTAAAAAATTAATATGAATATACTAAGAATTTTCCCATTGGGTTTGCAATTATTATTTCCTACAACGTTTGGCATGCACATGGGTGGAATGAAAATATAACTTGTCCTGATTTGTTTTCCCTTTGGTGGGTCTGGATAGTATCCCAGAACAATGAAGCACAAAAGGTTAAAGAGAGGTAGTAAAATGAAATATAGATGGAAGTTAGGAATTGCTCATACAGCTTGGGAAGAGTTTAATCTCTAAAAATAAGAGAGCCTCCTTAAAGCAGTAGCTGCTTATTGGGCTAGATTGTTAAAAAGAAATACTATAGTTGTGTCACAAAACCTGGAATAATAAAACAGCATTTCCTGAAACTAATAAAGTACACTGTGGTGTCCGAATATGGGAAGATTTGCTAAAGACAGCAACTGCTATTTAATGGCTAAAAAAGGGAAGGGGACAGAGAGGAGGAACCTTTTTGTAGCAGAAGTCCACATTTTGAAGTTTCAACTCACCTCAAGGCAAGAATAATCCTCATTCTCCAGTGAGGGTAAATAAGGGAGTCTTCATCAGTTAGATTCTGGTAGATAAGTAACCACGAAGTACCTACAACCACAAAGGTGTTTTAAGAATAAAATACAGTTAAAGGAATTAGAACAGATTCTAGCTTATAGTCAGCAACTCATAAATATCAGTTATTATTGATCTTTATAGTCAGGGCCTTCTAAATATAACCAACACGGTAAAGAATCTAATAATACGGTTATTCTTCATTAGTCTCAGATTTCATATTTGCAAATTCACCTACTTGCTAAAATTTATTAGTAACCCCCAAAGCAATACTCGGGGTGTTTTTGTAGTCATTCAAGAACATGCATGAAGGAGTGATAAGGCACAGTGGAACCCAATGTACAGAGTCCCAGCTGAGGTCCAATGAGGCGATGATAATATGCCCTCTTGTTGCAGTTCTCATACTGTAAAAAAGTCTCCTTTCTGTGGTCTACTGAGGCCACATTTTCACATTTTTGTGCTTTTTCTTGCTGATTTTGCTGTTTAAAATGGCTCCCAAACATAGAGCTGAAATGCTGTCTAGTGTTTCTAAGTACAAGAAGGTTGTGATATGCCTTCTGCAGAAAATATGTGTGTTAGATAAGCTTCATTCAGGCTTCATCCAATGCTAATGACTCAATATTTAACAAGGTGTCTTTCAACAGAGGCACACATAAAACAAGGTTATGTATTGATTGGTTGACAAAAAATATTGCAAGCTAAGGCTGGCATGATTCTAAACCTGTATTCCCCCCAGGAACAGTATTTGCTAACTCAGTGTTCATGGCAACTTTATAGAATATAACTACTACAAATTAGAATCAGTTTTAATAATAAAAATAAAATAATAATAACAACAACAACAATAATAATGTACTATTTCTTGAGTTCCAGGTGTTTCACATTTATTCTCTCACAGGCAACTGCTGGCCATCTCAAACACCCTCAGATCACTGCCACATTTGCCTGAAGCCGCGGCAGACAGTTCTCGTATGCTGATAGCTTTCTGCCTCAAGAACATATATGTCTCTGCCTCGGCCTATGAGGTCTCTCTGCTGCACCTGAGTGCAACTCAGAAATGTGAGCAAGTTAAAGACCCAGGGGCAGATAACCAGTGAGAAATGGGAGACTGTGGGTAAAAACCCTGGCATCCCAGCAATCCTGTGGGACAATGCTGAAGTATAGTACATCTCAGAATTCCCCAGCAGAATTTAGACAGTTTCCTGTAGGGATAAGCAACCTTGGTGGCCAATCTTTCATGTTGACTAGGCTTATCTGTATAATCAACAGGATATTAAGGAAGTGATATTGTGTGACTTCCGAGGATATGTCATGAAAGATATTAGGGCTTCAGCTTTGTCCTCTCTTAGGTTACTTGCTCTGGGGGAAGAGAGCTGTCATGTGTTGAAAATATTCAAGCAGCCCTATGGTACATATTATAAGGAACTGAGATCTACTCCCAACAGCCAGCATCAACATATTAGCTACGTGAGTAAGCCATCTTGGAAGCAGATCCACCAGCCCCAATCCTTCAGTAACTGTATCCCTGGCCAACATCTTGATTTAAACATGTGAGAGCCTCTATGGCAGAACCACCCAGCTAAGCCTCTCTCAAATTTCTGATTAACAGAACCTTTATGACATGATAAATATTTATTGTTGTTTTAAGTAACTTAGTATTGGGGTAATTTGTCACACAGCAGTAGATAGCTAACGTACCCAAACACTAATAATGATTTCACTGGTCTTGGTCATTTCCCTCACCCACTTTCCCCACTCTCACATGTATGCTTCATAGGATCATCTCAAAAATAAACTATACGTGCCTATGTCGTTATTTCAGGATTTGCTTTTGGGAGCTCAAACTTTGACTCATGTATCGAAAAGGTCCTTGAAAGCAAATACTTAGAATGGGATCCTGGGATTGAATCACTCACTGTCAATGGATTCCATTTACGGTGCTAATAGGGTGACGATATCTGGAAACATGTGATTTCATAATTACTAAAACTCTTACTTTTGGTTTATTAAGAATTAGATACATGTAGAAAGGAATATATTGGCTTAGGTTGTTCTTCATTAGTCTCAGATGTCATATTTGCAAATTCACCTACTTGCTAAAATTCATTAGTAACCCCCAAAGTGACACTCAGGGTGTTTTTATAGTCATTCAAGAACATGCATGAAGGGGTGATAAGGCACAGTGGATACGGCACAGTTCTTGAATGATATTGGGAAAACCGGCTTTTGTTAATTGTCCTAGAAGCCTTGAAGAAGAATGGCAAACATAAATTAATCTGCTATTCTCTTCAAGTATTTTGTGAAAAACAGGAGGCATTCATGTCAAAATTTAAAGAGAATACCCTTCCCTGCAGCTAGAGTGTTCGGTCAAGTATTTGATCATAAGGATAGTAGAGCTATAAAGACTTAATACACTGGCAGCTCTCCTATGGTAAAGTGAAAGCCTTATTAGGGACATGTAATAGCATTAGATGAGGTGTATGTCTCACAAAATGATGCTTGACTTCTTTAATATCTACTCCTTCTTCCCTTCATTGCCTAACAACTAGAATCAGTCTATGAATAACACAGAGAAGTACAGTCTTACTTTGGTAAAAAATGTTTTATTTACCCAAGAACTACAGGATTTTGTTAATATGTACCAACAGTGACTAGTGAGACAATAATGGGAGTGGATCTTAAAGATGTTGCATCAGGAGTGTGTAATTTGAGGAAGGATGTAGGAGTTTATTGATATGGGAACACTCTCTTATGACCAAAATTTAATATCTTGGTAAGGACACTAGGATCAGATTCAAACATTAAAATGTATGGCTCCCATATTTTAAATAGAATAGTGACCTACAGGAAATGAGGTTTAGGTGCCAGAAATCCCTTGATATAGAATCTAGGAAGGAAACAGACAGGTGAGCATTAGAATAGATTTATTATGTGAAATCAGATAACCCACCAGCTGATTACTCCCTGGGAGCCCCAGAGATAACTCCATTTACTTAAGCAATAAAAATACACTAGTAAGGAGAGGGGCAATGGCTGCACTGAGAAGTGTAGTGGTGACTGTCCTCTATAGATAAGGATTAATAACAGAAGATGCTGTTATGGATCTGGGTTCACTGATATCAGTGGGGATGGCAGGACTCTGGGAGAGCAGAGGCAAAATGGTGACACATAACATTGAGGCAAGGTGGATGGATTACTGTCATAGGCAATAAGACGTGGAAACAAGAGGGCCTTGAAACTCAGGGAACTGTTGCAATAGCTAATAATCCAACATATTCCTAGAAATGAAACAGAAGGGCAGCCAACAAAGAACTACTTGACTTATATCAAAAGCTGGTGAATTCCATGACAGCAGCAGAAAATCATGATCTCTCACCTAGTTTCCAGATTTCTACCATTTTGAAACCCATCTATTGAAGAAGAGACTGGGCTTTCTTGAGGTAGGATCTTACAATGATAGAAGAATATGTATTAAATATTCTCTAAAACCCTCCCCAAACGGTCCTGTGGTCATTCTTCAGTGCAAAAGTATACTGCGGTAAAAGAAATATTTTTATCATCTTAGGCTTGTCAGAAACATAATGTTGATCTGAAAACCAGGAGATCTGAAATGCTAGCATGTATTCCTCTTAGAATGAAGGTGTATAGATATCTTTTGCTGAACCAAGATGGCAGAGTAGAAGGACGTGCTCTCACTCCCTCTTGTGAGAACACCAGAATCACAACTAGCTGCTGGAAAATCATCAACAGGAAGACACTGGAACTCACCAAAAAAGATACCCCAAAGACAAAGGAGAAGCCACAATGAGACAGTAGGAGGGGTGCAATCACAGTAAAATAAAATCCCATAACAGCTGGGTGGGTGACTCACAGACTGGAGAACACTTATACCACAGAAGTCCACCCACTGGAGTGAAGATTCAGAGCCCCACGTCACGTTTCCAACCCTGGGGGTCCAGCAATGGGAGGAGGAATTCCTAGTGAATCAGATTTTGAAGGCTAGTGGGATTTGACTGCAGGACTTCAACAGGACTGGGGGAAACAGAGACTCCACTCTTGGAGGGCACACACAAAGTAGTGTGCACATCGGGACCCAGGGGAAGGAGAAGTGACCCCAGAGGAGACTGAACCAGACCTACCTGCTAGTGTTGGAGGGGCTCCTGCAGAGGCGGGGTGTGGCTGTGGCTCACCATGGGGACAAAGACACTGGCAGCAGAAGTTCTGGGAAGTACTCCTTGGCTTGAGCCCTCCCACGGTCTGCCACTAGCCACAAAAAAGAGCCCAAGTAGGCTCCAGTGTTGGGTTGCCTCTGGCCAAACAACCAACAGGGAGGAAACCCAGCCCCAACCATCAGCAGTCAAGCAGATTAAAGTTTTACTGAGCTTTGCCCACCAGAGCAACAGTCAGCTCTGCCTACCACCAGTCCCTCCCATCAGGAAACTTGCACAAGCCTCTTAGATAGCCTCATCCACCAGAGGGCAGATAACAGAAGCAAGAAGAACTACAATCCTACAGCCAATGGAACAAAAACCACATTCACAGAAAGATAGACAAGATGAAAAGGGCAGAGGGCTATGTACCAAATGAAGGAAAAAGATAAAACCCCAGAAAAACAACTAAATGAAGTGGAGATAGGCAACCTTCCAGAAAAAGAATTCAGAATAATGAGTGAAGATGACCCAGGACCTCGGAAAAAGAATGGAGGCAAAGATCAAGAAGATGCAAGAAATGTTTAACAAAGACCTAGAAGAATTAAAGAACAAACAAACAGAGATGAACAATACAATAACTGAAATGAAAACGACACTAGAAGGAATCAATAGCAGAATAACTGAGGCAGAGGAATGGATAAGTGACCTAGAAGACAGAATGGTGGAATTCATGGTTGCGGAACAGAATAAAGAAAAAAGAATGAAAAGAAATGAAGACAGCCTAAGAGACCTCTGGGACAACATTAAACGCAACAACATTCGCATTATAGGGGTCCCAGAAGGAGAAGAGAGAAAGGACCCGAGGAAATATTTGAAGAGATTATAGTCAAAAACTTCCCTAACATGGGAAAGGAAATAGCCACCCAAGTGCAGGAAGTGCAGCGAGTCCCATACAGGATAAACCCAAGGAGAAACATGCCGAGACACATAGTAATCAAATTGGCAAATTTAAAGACAAAGAAAAATTATTGAAAGCAGCAAGGAAAAAACGACAAATAACATTCAAGGGATCTCCCATAAGGTTAACAGTTGATTTCTCAGCAGAAACTCTACAAGCCAGAAGGGAGTGTCATGACATATTTAAAGCGGTGAACGGGAAGAACCTACAACCAAGATTACTCTACCTGGCAAGGATCTCATTCAGATTCGATGGAGAAATCAAAAGCTTTACAGACAAAAAAAAGCTAAGAGAATTCAGCACCACCAAACCAGCTCTACAACAAATGCTAAAGGAACTTCTCTAAGTGGGAAACACAAGAGAAGAAAAGGACCTAAAAAAACAAACCCAAAACAATATAAGAAAATGATCATAGGAACATACATATCGATAATTACATTAAACGTGAATGGATTAAATACTCCAACCAAAAGACACAGGCTTGCTGAATGGATACAAAAACAAGACCCATATATATGCTGTCTACAAGAGACCCACTTCAGACCTAGGGACACATACAGACTGAAAGTGAGGGGATGGAAAAAGATACTCCATGCAAATGGAAATCAAAATAAAGCTGGAGTAGCAATACTCATATCAGATAAAATAGACTTTAAAAGAAAGAATGTTACAAGAGACAAGGAAGGACACTACTTAATGATCAAGGGATTAATCCAGGAAGAAGATATAACAATTATAAATATGTATGCACCCAACATAGGAGCACCTCCATATATAAGGCAACTATAAAAACAGCTTTAAAAGAGGAAATCAACAGTAACACAATAATAGTGGGGGACTTTAACACCTCATGTACACCAATGGACAGATCGTCCAAAATGAAAATAAATAAGGAAACATAAGCTTTTAATGACACAATACACCAGATAGATTTAATTGATATTTATCGGACATTCCATCCAACAGCAGATTACACTTTCTTCTCAAGTGCACACAGAACATTCTCCAGGATAGATCACATCTTGGGTCACCAATCAAGCCTCAGTAAATTAAAGAAAACTGAAATGATATCAAGCATCTTCTCTGACCACAATGCTATGAGATTAGAAATGATTTACGGGAAACAAAAGTAAAAAACAGAAACACATGGAGGCTAAGCAATATGTATAACCAAGAGATCACTGAAGAAATCAAAGAGGAAATCAAAAAATACCTAGAGACAAATGACAATGAAAACACGATGATCCAAAACCTATGGGATGCAGCAAAATCTGTTCTAAGAGGGAAGTTTATAGCAATACAAGCCTACCTCAAGAAACAAGAAAAATCTCAAACAAACAATCTAACCTTACACCTAAAGGAACTGGAGAAAGAAGAACAAACAAAACCCAAAGTTACCAGAAGGAAATATTGCTGCTCAATATTAAAAAAACAAACAATCCAGTCCAAAAATGGGTGGAAGACCTAAATAGACATTTCTGCATAGAAGACATACAGATGGCCAAGCAGCACATGAAAAGCTTCCCAACGTCACTAATTATTAGAGAAATGCAAATCAAAACTACAATGAGGTATCACCTTACACCAGTTAGAATGGGCATCATCAGAAAATCTACAAACAACAAATGCTGGAGAGGGTGTGGAGAAAAGGGAACCCTCTTGCACTTTTCCTGGGAATGTAAATTGATACAGCCACTATGGAGAACAGTATAGATCCTTAAAAAACTAAAAATAGAATTACCATATGATCCAGCAATCTCACTACTGGGCATATACCCAGAGAAAACCATAATTCAAAAAGACACGTGCACCCCAATGTTCATTGCAGCACTATTTACAATAGCCAGGTCATGGAAGCAACCCAAATGCCCATCCACAGAGACGAGTGGATAAAGAAGATGTGGTACACATATACAATGAATATTACTCAGCCATAGAAAGGAAAGAAATTGGGTCATTTTTTGAGATGTGGATGGATCTAGGCACTGTCACAGAGTAAAGTTAAGTCAGAAAGAGAAAAACCAACATCGTATATTAATGCACATATGTGGAACCTAGAAAAATGGTACAGATGAACCGGTTTGCAGGGCAGAAATAGAGACACACATGTAGAGAACAAACCTATGGACACTAAGAGGGGAAAGTGGCGGGGGGGTGGGAGTGGTGGTGTGATGAATTTGGTGATTGGGATTGACATGTATACACTGATGTGTATAAAATTAATGACTAATAAGAACCTGCTGTATAAAAAAAATAAAATATAAAAATTAAAAAAAAAGAATGAAGGTGTATAAATTCCAGGTAACAAACAAAACCCTGGATGAGGTCTATATTACAACAAGCCCATAGAATTGTCCTGTGTTTTGGTTTTCCATCTTTTGGTTTTCCTGTGTTTTGTATTCCATCTGGATACATAGACTGGTGGTGCAGAGATTAGTGCTACCTTAAAATATTTGAATGGGGACTGGGATATCCAGCATATCCCCATTTGATTCATTGGAATGGCCTCTGCAAGAGACAACTGTATCATGGCATATTAAGGATATCATCATTTAAACATAACTGAATGATAGCCCCAATCACGTCTACTCTGCTGGATATATCTTTAAAAGAACAGATCAACATGGGCTTGGCAGTAGGTACGGGGTCATGGATCTGACAAATGTGTTCTTTTCAATCTCCAACAGGAAAGAGAATCGAAAGCAGCTTTCATCCACTTGGCATAGATTCACTTATCTTAACTTTCCAGCTTTCACTTGGGGTAATGTCCAAAGGGACTAAGATTTCCTTGGTAGTCTGAAGAATATCAACCTGCATCCTCTATATTAATAAGGAGGATAATGTAAAAAATGGTCCAAATCTCCATGTAGGCGTGAAGACCTTCCAAATCCTGGGTGTATTGCCAACACATAGACCTCAGCTCTTAGTCCCCCTGGGGATTGCCCCTGCTGGAAAGAGCCACCTTAGCCTGGTTTGTGCCCTCTTCCTGGGGTGGGCTGTCTCCAATGACTGATCAATGTTGTGGTATGAAGCCCTGACTGACTCTCCTTACCTGGGGAAAATTCTTAAGGGAAAGGTTTATTCCAGCTCCAGTGTTTCTATTGAAACTGCATCATAGCTCATCACCTTCTGACCAGTTATCCTTCTTCATTTACCTTCTACAGTGTTGCTCCAAAGAACACACCGTAATAAACCTCCTGCATGCTAACTTTGGTCTTGTGATCTCCTTCCTTGAGAACTCAATCTGAAACATTACAGTATTTGAACCTAGTGAAGACAAAAAGGGCAGATATTTTGAATGCCCTCTCAAGACACATGCTTCTGAGACTACAGAATATAAACCTTACAGAAATTCAAGGGACTGCCACTTTTGTGAAGTTTTAGGAGTAAAATTGTCTAGGATGGGCTGGAACACTGCTTTTAAAGTAATACAGAAGTTACTGTACTTCGTATCTTCAGCATGAAGGAAAATGCATAGTGCTTGATGAACCACTTTGGATTTTAAAGCAAAAGAGGATTTTGCATTAGATATAGGCTAGAGTACAACCTGCCGTTCAGCTCAGGTCATAGCAGATCCATTGATGCTTAAGAGTCTGCGGCAGATAAGCATGGCATGTGGAGGCTTTAGTAAGTGTAATAGGAAAATTACAATGAAGTTCCCTAGTATTCTGGAGCAAACCCATGCCTTCTTCAGCAGAGTATTACTCATTGTTTTAAAACCTGCTTCTGGAATGCTACTGGGCCTTAGTAAAGACTAAATGCTACACCATGGGAAATAAAATACCTATGAAAATGTAGTTGCCTACCATGTCTTGGGTATTGTCAGACTCCCCAATTCATTGAGCTAAATGGATGCAGAACCAATCCATCATATGGTAATAGAAAATTTGGTACTAGAACTGATCAGGTTCAGAAGGCCAAAGGAAGTTACATACCAGATACTCTACATGCCAATGTCACCTACCTATGCTATGCCAAGACCTTACCCTCAGTTCACATTATGGACCTGTGGGAGTCCCCCAAGACCAGCTGACATAGGAGAAAGAAAACCAGGCTTGGTTCATGGATAGACCAGCTCAAAATACTGATGTGAGCAAAAATGGACTACGTTCACTTTATACCTCCACTCAGGCGTCCTGGTGAGGAAGAACCTTCCCAGCAAGCAGAATATGGAGGTGGATTTGGTCAACACCTTCATATAGAGCACGGATTAGCAAACAATGGCCCATGAGCCAAATACTGTCAACTGCCTGATCTTGTAAATAAAGTTTTTTTGGTCATAGCTACACCCATTTTTTTCTATATTGCCTACAGCTGCTTTCACACTAAAAAGAGAGTTGAGACAAAGTTGCAACAAATATTATCTGGCCTGTGAAGCCAGATTTAAGTATTTATTATCCAGCCTGACCCCTGATATAGAGAAAGAAGTAGCTTAATATATGGGTATACATGTACTATTGGGTAGTGGAGAGTGGCTCAGATGTTGGGAAGGGGTCTGGAAAGAGCAAGATCAGATGATTGGAGATAAGAAGTTTGGGGGAAGAGGTAGTTTATGAGAATGAGCACAGATTGTGTGGGTAATGATCTGTCATCTCAATGTCCATCAGAAAGCATCCACTTCAGATGAGGCATTTAATAAGAAGTGGATAGAATGGCACATCCAGAGGTGGTTAGCCATCCTCTTTCCATGAATAACCTAATGCTTGAACATAAAGTAGTCACGATGGTAGGAATGGAGGTTATTTTGGGACCATTAGCATTAACTCCCTCCTAGTAAAGCTAATCTAACAGCTGTCACTGTTGGCATGTCAGTGCCCAAAACACATACTGAACCTTTGTAAGTAGGGTCCTTTGAGAAGACCATCCAGCCACTTGGTAAAATTGTTTACTTTGGGCCCCATCAATCCTGGAGATGCATCCATTCATCTCTACACGGATTGTTACTTATTTGGAATATGAGTTTTACTTCCTTGTCCACATTTCCTGGGCCAGCATCATCATCCAAAGACTCAGAGAGCAACTGATTAGTGACATAAAATACCACCAAAGATTGCTTCAGAGTAAGGGAACAATTTTATGATTAAGAAGGTACACATGACCATGGAATTAATAGGTGCTAGCATCACTCAAACACTACTATTTTGATTGATTTTTTTTTTTTTTTTTTTTTTTTTTTGCGGTACGCGGGCCTCTCACTGTTGTGGCCTCTCCCGTTGCGGACCACAGGCTCCAGACACGCAGGCTCAGCAGCCATGGCTCACGGGCCCAGCCGCTCCGCGGCATGTGAGATCTTCCTGGACCGGGGCACGAACACGTGTCCCCTGCACTGGCAGGCGGACTCTCAACCACTGCGCCACCAGGGAAGCCCCTTGACTGAATTTTTTAATGGACTTTTAAAGACTCAGCTAAGGAACCATCTTGAGAACAATACCCTGAACGGTTGGAACACTGTCCTCTAGGATGTGGTGTGTATCAGTACTTTGAACCAACAGCCACTAACATGTAGAAGTAGCATTGGCCTCTTTCATTCTCAGGGACCAGCTTGGGGAAATTTTGCCTCATTTACTCACTGTTATTGGTTACACTGTGTCCACCAAAAATATATTTTGAACTCCTAACCTCCTGTATCTGTAAATGTAAATTTGTAATCCTCTTGTCCTGCCTCTGGATTTACTTGCCTCTGTGATAAACGATTACTAGAATGATGGCTGTGCCCTATCTCAAGTGCATGCATCTTTCTACATCTCTTGCCTGAGTGTTTTAAATGGCATCATGAGGGTGCTTGGATGTATGAAGGTACAAACTACTCAAAGCAGAGCGAGAGTTAAAATTCCCAGGGAAGAAGAGAATGTGCGAAAGTGCCCCAACCTCCCATCCTCTGTCAGGACCTTTCATGTGGTTTCTTCAAGGGTCCTCAGGGCAATTGTGCCCCAGTTGCCCAAAGTGTGATCTATACCCTTTATTTTTTTGTTCCCCAGCTCAGTTTCACACTCACTTGTATTCCCAATGGTTATATTCAAGTCCTTATCTCATGGTCTGCTTTTGGAGAAAACTCAGTTCATATACTTACCTTTCAAAACTATCACAAGGTGAGTATAATTATCCATATTTTATGGATAGAAAAATAAGACTCAAAAAATATTAAATAACCTGACCAAGATCCCAAGCAGTTAGTGGAAGACAATTTTCATTGATACCTAACTTTATTTCTTTACATAATTTTGTTTCATTTGCATGCCACTTAGATTATTTTACCCAATTTGAATATATATATTTAAAAGGAAAAGTCACTATAGCAATAAATGTAAACCCCCTAACACTTGCTATAAATACAGGATAACAATAAAAATGTGTACAATAATTAAACTAATCCATGACACAAATAAAGGCCAATGACAGCTATATTCTAATGATATGAGGTGATTCTATAAAGACTTTTCTTTTGGCTTCTGGCATTAGTTTCTCCTTTTCCCCCATCTTCTGTTTTGCTTCAGCTAAGTTGCTCAAAACTAAATACAACATTCATTTATCTCCCCCATCCCCACCAAGGAGCATGCTCTTAAAATCGTCTTTACCACAGCTCTGAAAACTACATTACATTGTAAAGGCATAGTCTGTGAAATTCTCCCCGTTGAATTTCTTTTCCTTCTAGAACACTTGTTAGCTTTTAATTCCTAACTTTATAGAATGCACTTATCTATAGATACAACATTTTTTTCAGCCAATATGCCTAAGAAAAATTTATATCTACCTTCCCAGTTGTAAATGCAACATTTACAATGTGCAGTGAAAAGACAATGGGCAGTAACAGCTATGAGTTACCATTCCAGACACAACTGATAGAGGGTTAGCATCATGGTGGACCTTTTGAAAAGCACTCTGAGCATCAACTAAGGGGATGTGGAACTCAGTGTTGCTGGTGCCGAGAGGCAAAACAGGGTCATACTCAATATGAGTTTTTTCCTGCCTGCCATCGTGATCTTGTCCTGAGTGGATTTCTGTAGTATTTTTTATGTTTAGCACTTGTTTTTGCTTAGTGCTGTTCAATAACTCCCCCGGGAAGTTAACATTTTGCTAAAGAATAGAGAAAGAGTCAAACTAAAGAGAAAAACAATTACAATAAAAGAAAAGATGTTACTGCATACAAGGTGATTCAACATGATTAACTACACTGACGATCAGTTTTATTTACATGTTAGGAAAGTGGTTGTGGATTTTGTGATCATGTGTAACACATTATAATTTTTACCACTTAAAGTAAGGGGAAATTGGCTTCCAGTTGCTGTTTGAATGCAGAATGCCTGATTTTCAGGAATAGATTACTGATGACAGTAGTCAGGTAACTATCTATCATTCATCTATCTATCTATCTATCTTCATCATCATGATCATCTATCCTGCTCATCTTTTAAAAATAATCAAAAGTGACTCATAGTACAGAAAATAAGGTTTGAAAAACTGAAATAAAGGAATATAAAAACAAAATTCCTAGGAAGAATAAGAAAATAAATATAGCAGATGAACATGAGTGTAGCATCATCGTCTATATCTGTTTCCTAATAAGAAAAATAACAAAGTGTAATTTCTGCCAATTTCTGTGGCAAAATTTTAAATTTTATTTTTAAAATTTTATACAAATTTTTAAATTTTAAATACAAAATTTTAAATTTTATTTTTCATATGGACTTTTCTATAGGGAATGGTTTAGCAAAAAATATGAACATGGTATGGATATGGCTTTTTATTGTGAAGACCCACAAGGTCAGCCAAAAGCATTCTGTTAAAGCACAGCTCCACAATGACAATTCAGTGAGTGGTTAAGATGATATGGACTCATTTGAAAAATGACAGAACCTAAATGTAGGAAATAATGTAAAATCGATTTCTTTATTCCTTAACCTTTTTCTTTCTTTTCTCCTCTCCCTCTCTCTCTCTCTCTCATTACTATTTCTCAGAACTAACGTTTTGGTACAAGTTGGTCTTCGGACAATAGGGATGTGCCTACTTTTATGAAAGTAAAAATGCTGATATTCCATGTTAGTGGCTAGGACAAAAAGCTACTTTTAGGAAGTTAGACCTTATGGGCACTTAACTGAGACTAAATCGTAATCCCAACCATTTCCCTACACATTCTTCAAAGGAAGATTTTCTCCTGAATGTCCTTTCCTATTGAACTTGTGTAGTCTTGACATTTAGTTGACAATCGACAAGTATCTTTTAATCGACTAATACAAAATAACCACTCCATTCTGGATGGGAAATGGAGAGCCTTCTTTAGCCAGCCATTACCTTAAGCCAACATTCAGCTGATACTATTGTTTCAAAAAGAGACTGAAGTCTCCTTGACAACTTGGTTCCTCTGGTAGCTAAGGTTGACCAAAGAGAACAAAATTCATAAGGAAGGAATTGATGCAAAGCCTGGCTTATCCACTGGTCACCATTGTACAGATACAGACATATCCTGTATGCTTCAGAGTTGAATATTCATAAGCCCTCCCTTTGCCTTTGATTGTGAGGACAATGTATACATGACTGATCTCCCTCTATTTACATCACTTTTTTGCTAATTGTTCTAAATAAGTGTTTCTGAGTTATTCTTTGAGATAATTATATTAAAAATGTATATGTACATACAGTTCTTTTATTATCCCTCTAAAATCCATTCATAGAAGAAACCACAAGCATCTTCCAAGGCTGAGATCTATGAAGTCTTAAGTAAAACAGCAACATGGTCAGTTTGCTGGAACTATATTATAGCAATATCCCAAGGAAGCGTTTCACAGCTACCTTTTTTTTCTCATGAAAGTGATGGTATGTGCTCTGAATTGTTTTCCCAAATAAGATAAATAACTTAAAAACCATCCATTAAAAAAAAAAGTCATCATAGTTTCAGAAGTTGAATGTGTCCTATTCCTCTTGCCTAAGTGGAATCAGAATTGTGCCAGGCCATAGGATCGGCTTTGATCCGAGATTGGCATCCACCATCTACTCTGAGGCTGCTCAGAAAGTCAAAGGTGGGAGGATGAGATAACTTTGTGTTCCTATGAGGAAGCCAGCCTCCAAACAACAGGAGACTGCATGCCAACACTACACACACACACAGAGGTATATATACCTATCTGTATCTACAGCTATATCTATATCTATATCTGTATCTGTATCTGTATCTATATCTATATCTCTTTCTATATCTGTCTGTATTGTGCCGAATACTTAGAAGTGGGATGGGACATGATACAGGGGTAGAGACAGGTAATTGGCAAATAACACAAAGCACTGAGTGTAAGTCTGGAACATAAATAAGCATTACAACTTATTTGACCTGGTTGTTTGGGGCTTGTGTACTAAGTTTAGACAGCTCATTTGTCTAAAATAAAAACAAAATAAAGATTCCCTCAATATATCTGACATTAAATCAAAACAAATCTTTCTCCTTCAACCCACTATAATGAGACTGGGGGCAGTTCTACCTCTATCCATTTATCTGAATAGTGTAAGAGAGAATAGACAAGGAAAACAAAGTCACTTTCTTCCCTACAGGATGCCTCTTGGTGGTATCCCTGTTTTGTAGTCTCCACCACATTGGCTGGCCCTATGTTAACACTTCTGCCTATTCCCATATGGTTTCTCTTTTCTCTGCCAACATTGAACTGTGTACAAATAGCCATCTGGATTCAGGCCAGAAGCATGATGAATCACTGCCTAACTTGCCTACTGCTCTCTTCTCTTTCTATTTTCTCTAACCTGTGCTCTTAACCTATCACTGAAAAGAGGAGACAGAGGCCACTGGTCAATTTTGTATTTCATAAATCTTGTCATGCAGGCCAGGCTTCAGTTGCCCCATCTCTTTATTCAAGTAGGGAACTCGATGAATCAAATATCACTTGCTCTGGGTTGGATCCCTGAGAGCTACCCATGGCTAAGCCCTTTGCTTTCCAGGACAGCAAGCACAGAGGACTGCCATGCAAGATCAAGGCTCTTGGTGACCAGCTCATCGCCTTTTCCCACAAAGCACAGCTTTCAAAGACAGAGTTCAGGAGGGAGCCCATCAGGGGTAACTCATTTTGTCCAAAGAAACAAAGCCACACATTTGTGTGATTTTTTCAGGGGGTTGCAGAATATTTGCATATGTTGAAAAGAAGAATACCTTGCAAACACAGAGCTCTGTATTCTTCGGTGTGTTACAGGTAAAAATGTTATTATGTGGTTGTTATAGTACCCTACCCTCTGAGGCAGACAGGCCTGGCATAATTGTGATATATTGATAAATGAGAAAATGGAGCCATTGAGAGTTTAAATAACTGGATCATGGCATCAAAACTCTCAGAGGGGAGACTACAACCAGAAACTCAAACCCAGAGCTCTTTTTAGTGCACTACACTCCCCACATTGTCTACCAGAAATTTGGAAATTCTTTGTGTGCTTGTATGACCAAGTTTTTTTCCTGGCTGAAACCTACTCTGTATCCACTTTCACTTTATGAAATAAAATTGACAATCAAAAAGGAAGTAAATAGTGTCAGAATTGTATCTCTCCCTTTGACTCTCTCTGCAACTTTACAGTAAGCACCCTTCCATCTTCTTTCAGAAGACTCATATTATCAAGGAAAATATTCTCCAACAATGAGAAACAACCTTCCTCAGGGCACGAGGAGTGCAAATACCATAAAAAATATGTATATGAATAGGGTGGCTGCTTCTTCTTGACAAGCATCCTTGTTCTGTGTTACAACCCCCAGATAACTGAACTCCCTATTCATGCCTCTGTAAATAGCCCTTCTGCTAAATTCTTCTCCAGTTAACTTACTTTGTGTGTGTTATCTGTTTCCTTTTGGCATTTTGACTAATATAAGCTAGTCCCTTTATCACTCTGAATTTCTTTTTCCTCATCAACAAAATGGGACTAATAGTATTAATCTTGTATGATTCTTATAAGAATCAAAATTTGTAGTCAATAAACAAAAAATTGACAAAGGCTAATTAGGTGTCAGGCAATTAGCTGGGCTCTAGAAATCCAGCAATAAAGTAATATAGATGAGGTATAACAGTTATAATACTGCTGTGTAACAAACCATCCCCCAAATTCCACAGCTGGAAATGACCATTTCATTTACTTATAAATCAGTAGGTCAGTAATTTGGGCTTGATATACCTGGGTGGGTTTTCAACTGACTTCACTCGGAATCACTCACTGTGGTGTCAGTCAGCTGGTGGCTGGACTGAGGCTGAATAGTCTAACGTGGTCTCATTCACATGCTGGATGTTGGTGCTGACCTCTGCTCTATAGGTTACTCATCTTCAAGAAAGCTAATCTTGGCTTCTTTACACGGTGGCCTTAGCTCCAAGAGCAGAAACTACAAGGCCTCTGAGGCCTAGGCTCAGAACTCAAAACGTTACATCTACTGCACTTCATTAATCAAAGGCCAGCCTAGACCCAAGTGGCTGAAAAAGCAGATTCCACCTTTTCTTGGAAGGAACAGTAAAATCTTATTTCAAATGGGGTATACATCCTGGTTGGCAGCCATTTTTTTGCATTGTACTGCACAAGGTTTTTGACTTCGTAGAACATATGCTCTGGTATGAAAAACTCCTGTATAATATAAGATGCACAATTTATTCATTCATTCAACAAAGATGTATTGAGCACAAGGCATTGGGTGCTTGAGATACACCAAACCATAGTAGTTAATCACAATACAAAATAAATAAAATATACCTTGCCAACCCGTTGCTTTATCTCCAGTTTTGGTCAGAAACAATCAGTCGGAAAGAAAACTCCTTGCATCTAAATCCAAAGGTCCACACTTCAACAGGCAAAATATATAATGGATAATGACAGTAATTATATCTCCCTCCTTTCCTGCTGTTAACGTTATTGCCACCTCCCCTTGAATTGAAAAACAATGTCTTAACCCCACTCTTCTGGGTACCTGGCAAGTTTGTATCTGGAACATGCTTTGGTGCCCTCCTACTCCCATTCCAATTCCACAGCTTTACCTGGACAATCTGGCACCATCAACAAGAGGGCACCCTGCTCCCCAAAGCCCATTCATCTTATAAGGATTTCACACAGCAACAAGCTTGTCCAAGGAGTCATTGTGCCTTTACTCCCTTCGATATCTTCTTTTTTCCCTTCCAGGTTTATTGAGATATAATTGACATGGAGCACTGTATAAGTTTAAGGTGTACAGCATAATGATTTGACTTACATGGATCATGAAATGATTATCAAAATAAGTTTAGTGGACATCCATCGTCTCATATAGATACAAACTTAAAGAAATAGAGGGCTTCCCTGGTGGCGCACTGGTTGAGAATCTGCCTGCTAATGCAGGGGACACGGGTTGGAGCCCTGGTTTGGGAGGATCCCACATGCCGCGAAGCAACTAGGCCCGTGAGCCATAACTACTGAGCCTGTGCGTCTGGAGCCCGGGCTCCGCAACAAGAGAGGCCGCGATAGTGAGGGGCCCGCGAACCGCGATGAAGAGTGGCCCCCACTTGCCACAACTAGAGAAAGCCCTCGCACAGAAACGAAGACCCAACACAGCAAAAATAAATAAATAAATTACTAAACTCCTACCCCCAACATCTTCTTTTAAAAAAAAAAGAAATAGAAATAGAAAAAATTTCTCTTAGGGTTTACTCTCTTAACAACTTTCATATATAACAGACAGCCATTATATTCATTATATTTATCATATACATTACATCCCTAGTACTTATGTACTTTACAGCTGGATGTTTGTAGCTTTTGACTACATTCATCCAATTCCCCCTCCCCAACTTCTCACCTCTGGTAACCACAAATCTGATCTCTTTTTCTATGAGTTTGTTTTTGAAGTTTAATTGACGTACAACACTATGTTAGTTCCTGTTACACAACATCGTGATTTGGTATTTCTGTAAGTTGCGAAATGATCACCACGGTAAGTCTAGTTACAATATGTCACCATACAAAGATATTACATAGTTATTGACTATATTCTCCACACTGTACATAGCAACCTCCCTCTATAAATATGTAATTATTTTAAATTGCTGATCTCTTAGGTTCAAACAAATTTTAACAACCCTGCACTTTTACTCCCTGTGCCCCAGCATTTACTGTTTTTGATATCATATTTTATACCGTTTTGTTTAATGCATCCCTTAACTATACTTATTGTGGATATAGATGATTTTACTACTTTTGCCTTTTATCCTTCCTACTAGCTTTATATATGGCTGATTTACTACCTTTACTGTATATCTGTCTTTACGAATGAGGTTATTCCTTTCATAATTTTCATGTTTCTAGTTGTGGCATTTTCTTTTTTGCTTAGAGAAGTCCCTTTAACATTTCTTGTAAGGCTCATTTGATGGTGCTGAAATCTTATAGCTTTTATCTGTAAACCTTTTCACCTCTCCATAAAGTGTGAATGAAAGTCTTGCTGGGAAGATTATTCTTGGTTGTAAGTCCTTCCCTTTCATCACTTTAAATATATTGTGCCACACCCTTCTGGTCTGCAGAGTTTCTGCTGAAAACTCAGCCAATAGCCTTACAGGAGTTCCCTCATATGTAACTTTTTGCTTTTCCCTTGCTGTTTTTAATATTCTTTTTTTAAAAAATATCTTTATTGGAGTATAATTGCTTTACATTGTTGTGTTAGTTACTGCAGTATAACAAAGTGAATCAGCTATACGTATACATATATCCCCAAATCCCCTCCCTCTTGCATCTCCCTCCCACCCTCCCTATCCCACCCATCTAGGTGGTCACAAAGCACCGAGCTGATCTCCCTGTGTTATGCAGCTGCTTCCCACTAGCTATTTGTTTTATATTTGGTAGTGTATATGTCAATGCCAACTCTCTCACTTCATCTCAGCTTACCCTTCCCCCTCCCCGTGTCCTCAAGTCCATTTTCTACGTCTGCGTCTTTATTCCTGTCCTGCCCCTAGGTTCTTCACAACCATTTTTTTTTTAGATTCCATATATATGTGTTAGCATACGGTATTTGTTTTTCTCTTTCTGACTTACTTCACTCTGTATGACAGACTCTAGGTCCATCCACCTCACTACAAATAACACAATTTCATTTCTTTTTATGGCTGAGTATATACAATATTCCATTGTATATATGTGCCACATCTTCTTTATCCATTCATCTGTTGATGGACACTTAGGTTGCTTCCATGTCCTGGCTATTGGAAAGAGTGCTGCAATGAACATTGTGGTACATGACTCTTTTTGAATTATGGTTTCCTCAGGGTATGTGCCCAGTAATGGGATTGCTGGGTCATATGGTAATTCTATTTTTACCTTTTGAAGGAACCTCCATACTGTTCTCCATAGTGGTTTTATCAATTTACGTTCCCACCAGCAGTGCAAGAGGGTTCCCTTTTCTTCACACCCTCTCCAGCATTTATTGTTTGTAGAGCTTTTGGTGATGGCCATTCTGACTGGTGTGAGATGATACCTCATTGTAGTTTTGATTTGCATTTCTCTAATGATTAGTGATGTTGAGCATCCTTTCATGTGTTTGTTGACCATCTGTATATCTTCTTTGGAGAAATGTCTATTTAGGTCTTCTGCCCATTTTTGGATTGGGTTTTTTGTTTTTTTTATATTGAGCTGCATGAGGTGCTTGTATATTTTGGAGATTAATCCTTTGTCCATTTCTTTGATTGCAAATATTTTCTCCCATTCTGAAGGCTGCCTTTTTGTCTTGTTTATGGCTTCCTTTGCTGTGCAAAAGCTTTTAAGTTTTCATTAGGTCCCATTTTTTTTTGTTTGTTTTTATTTCCAATTTTCTAGAAGGTGGGTCAAAAAGCATGTTGCTGTGATTTATGTCAGAGTGTTCTGCCTATGTTTTCCTCGAAGCGTTTCATAGTGCCTGGCCTTACATTTAGGTCTTTAATCTATTTGTAGTTTATTTCTATGTATGGTGTTAGGGAGTGTTCTAAGTTCATTCTTTTACATGTAGCTGTCCAGTTTTCCCAGCACCACTTATTGAAGAGGCTGTCTTATCTCCATTGTATATTCTTGCCTCCTTTATCAAAGATAGGGTAACCATAGGTGTGTGGGTTTATCTCTGGGCTTTCTATACTGTTCCATTGATCTATATGTTTGTTTTTGTGCCAGTAGCATTCTGTCTTGATTACTGTAGTTTTTTAGTATAGTCTGCAGTCAGGGAGCCTGACTCCTCCAGCTCTGTTTTTCATTCTCGAGATTGCTTTGGCTATTCGGGGTCTTTTGTGTTTCCATACAGATTGTGAAATTTTTTGTTCTAGTTCTGTAAAAAATGCCATTGGTGGTTTGATAGGGATTGCACTGAATCTGTAGATCGCTTTGGGGAGTATAGTCACTTTCACAATGTTGATCCTTCCAATCCAAGAACATGGTATATCTCTCCATCTGTTTGTATCGTCTTTAATTTTTTTCATCAGTGTCCTATAATTTTCTGCATTACAGGTCTTTTGTCTCCTTAGGTAGGTTTATTCCTAAGTATTTTATTCTTTTTGTTGCAGTGGTAAATGGGAGCGTTTTCTTAATTTCACTTTCAGATTTTTCATCATTAGTGTATAGGAATGCAAGAGATTTCTGTGCATTAATTTTGTTTCCTGCTACTTTACCAAATTCATTGATTAGTTCTAGTAGTTTTCTGGTAGCATCTTTAGGATTCTCTATGTGACAGTTTTACTTCTTCTTTTCTGATTTGGATTCTTTTTATTTCTTTTTTGGCTCTGATTGTTGTGGCTAAAACTTCCAAAACTATGTTGAATAATAGTGGTGAGAGTGGGCTACCTCGTCTTGTTCCTGATCTTAGTGGAAATGGTTTCAGTTTTTCACCATTGAGAATGATGTTGGCTGTGGGTTTGTCATACATGGCCTTTATTATGTCGAGGTAGGTTTGGTCTATGCCTACTTTTTGGAGAGTTTTTATCATAAATGGGTGTTGAACTTCGTCAAAAGCTTCTTCTACATCTACTGAGATTATCATATGGTTTTTATCCTTCAGTTTGTTAATATGGTGTATCACATTGATTGATTTGTGTATATTGAAGAATCCTTGCATTCCTGGAATAAACCCCACTTGATCATTGCGTATGATCCTTTAAATGTGCTGCTGGATTCTGTTTGCTAGTATTTTGTTGAGGATTTTTGCATCTATGCTCATCGGTGATATTGGCCTGTAGTATTCTTTTTGTAACATCTTTGTCTGGTTTTGGTATCAGGGTGATGGTGGCCTTGTAGAATGAGTTTGGGAGTGTTCCTCCCTCCGCTATACTTTGGAAGAGTTTGAGAAGGATAGTGTTAGCTCTACTCTAAATGTTTGATAGAATTCGCCTGTGAAGCCATCTGGGCCTCGGCTTTTGTTTGTTGGAAGATTTTCAATCACAGTTTCAATTTCAGTGCTTGGTCTGTTCATATTTTCTATTTCTTCCTGGTTCAGTCTCTGAAGGTTGTGCTTTTCTAAGAATTTGTCCATTTCTTCCAGGTTGTCCATTTTATTGGCATATAGTTGCTTGTAGTGAGTCTCATGATCCTTCGTATTTCTGCAGTGTCAGTTATTACTTCTCCTTTTTCATTTCTAATTCTGTTCTTTGAGTCTTCTCCCTGTTTTTTCTTCATAAGTCTGGCTAACGGTTTATCAAGTTTGTTTATCTTCTCAAAGAACCAGGTTTTACTTTTATTGATCTCTGCTACAGTTTTCGTCATTTCTTTTCCATTTATTTCTGAACTTTTTGATTTCTTTCTTTCTGCTAACTTGGGATTTTTTGTTTTCCTTTCTCTATTGCTTTAGGTGAAAGGTTAGGTTATTTATTTGAGATTTTTCTTGTTTCTTGAGGTAGGATTGTATTGCTATTAACTTTTGCTGCATTCCATAGGTTTTGGGTGTTTTCATTGTCCTTTCTAGGTATTTTTTTTATTTCCTCTTTGATTTCTTCAGTGACCTCTTGGTTATTGAGTAGCATATTATTTAGGCTCCATGTGTTTGTATTTTTTAGTTTTTTTTTTTCCTGTAATTGATATCTAGTCTCATCACATTTTGGTCAGAAAAGATAGTTGGTACGATTTCAATTTTCTTAAATTTAGCGAGGCTTGATTTGTGACCCAAGAAATGATCTATCCTGGTGAATGTTCCATGAGCATTTGAGATGAAAGTGTATTTTGTTGTTTTGGATGGAATGTCCTATACATATCAATTAAGTCCGTCTTGTTTAATGTATAATTTAAAGCTTGTGCTTCCTTATTTATTTTCATTTTGATTAATCAGTCCATTGGTGAAAGTGTGGTGTTAAAGTCCCCTACTATGATTGTGTTACTGTCGAGTTCCCCTTTCATGGCTGTTAGTATTTGCATTATGTATTGAGGTACTCCTATGTTGTGTGCATAAATATTTACAATTGTTGTATCTTCTTCTTGGATTGATCCTTTGATCATTACATAGTGGCCTTCTTTGTCTCCTGTAATAGTCTTTATTTTAAAGTCTACATTGTCTGATGAGTATTGCTACTCCAGCTTTCTTTTGGTTTCCATTTGCATGGAATAGCTTTTTCCATCCCCTCACTTGCAGTCTCTATGTGTCCGTTAAGTCTGAAGTGGGTCTCTTGTAGACAGCACATATATGGGTCTTGTTTCTGTATCCATTCAGCCAGTCTATGTCTTCTGATTGGAGCATTTAATGCATTTACATTTAAGGTAATTATTGATATGTATGTTCCTATTACCATTTTCTTAATTGTTCTGGTTTGTTATTGTAGGTCTTTTCCTTCTGTTGTTTCCTGCCTAGAGAAGTTCCTTTAGCAGTTGTTGTAAAGCTGGTTTGGTGGTGTTGAATTCTCTTAGCTTTTGCTTGTCTGTAAAGGTTTTAATTCCTCCATCGCATCTGAATGAGATCCTTGCTGGGTAGAGTAATCTTGGTTGTAGGTTTTTCCCTTTCATCACTTTTAATATGTCCTGGCACTCCCTTCTGGCTTGCAGAGTTTCTGCTGAAAGATCAGCTGTTAACCTTATGGGGATTCCCTCATATGGTATTTGTTGCTTTTCCCTTGCTGCTTTTAATATTTGTTCTTTGTATTTATTTATTTATTTATTTATTTTTGCGGTACGTGGGCCTCTCACCGTTGTGGCCTCTCCCCTTGCGGAGCACAGGCTCCAGACGCGCAGGCTCAGCGGCTATGGCTCACTGGCCTAGCCGCTCCGCAGCATGTGGGATCTTCCCAGACCGGGGCACAAACCCGTTTCCCCTGTATCGGCAAGCAGACTCTCAACCACGGGGCCACCAGGGAAGTCCTGTATCTAATTTTTGAGAATTTGATTAATATGTGTCTTGGCATGTTTCTCCTTGGATTTATCCTGTATGGGACTCTCTGCACGTTCTGGACTTGAATGACTATTTCCTTTCCCATATTAGGGAAGTTTTCAACTATAATCTCTTCAAATATTTTCTCAGTCCATTTCTTTTTCTCTTCTTCTCCTGGCACCCCTATAATTCGAATGTTGGTGCATTTATTATTGTCCCAGAGGTCTCTGAGACTGTCCTCAATTCTTTTCATTCTTCTTACTTTATTCTGCTCTGTGGTAATTATTTCCACTATTTTATCTTCCAGGTCAATCATCCATTCTTCTGCCTCAGTAATTCTGCTATTGATTCCTCCTAGAGAATTTTTAATTTCATTTATTGTGCTATTCATCATTATCTGTTTGCTCTTTAGTTCTTCTACATCTTGGTTAAACGTTTCTTGTATTTTCTCCATTCTATTTCCAAGATTTTGTATCATCTTTATGATCATTACTCTGAATTCTTTTTCAGGTAGACTGCTTATTTCCTCTTCATTTGTTTGGTCTGGTGGGTTTTTTCCTTGCTCCTTCATCTGCTGTGTGTTTCTCTCTCTTCTCATTTTGCTTAACTTTCTGTGTTTGGGGTCTCCTTTGCACAGACTGCAGGTTCATAGTTCCCGTTGTTTTTGGTGTCTGCCCCCAGTGGGTAAGGTTGGTTTAGTGGGTTGTGTACGCTTCCTGGTGGAGGGGACTGGTGCCTGTGTTCTGGTGGATGAGGCTGGATCTTGTCTTTCTGTTGGGCAGAACCACATCCGGTGGTGTGTTTTGGGGTGTCTGTGAACTTATTATGATTTTAGGCAGCCTTTCTGCTAATGGGTGGATTTGTGTTCCTGTCTTGCTAGTTGTTTGCCAGCGGATGTTCAGCACTGGAGCTTGCTGGTTGTTGAGTGGAACTGGGTCTTAGCGTTGAGATGGAGATCTCTGGGAGAGCTCTCGCCAATTGATATTATGTGGGCCTGGGAGGTCTCTGGTGGTCCAATGTCCTGAACTCTGCTCTCCCACCTCAGATGCTCAGGCTTGACACCAGGCCAGAGGACCAAAACCCTGTCAGCCCCATGGCTTTTGGGAAGTCTGAGGTCTTCTGCCAGCGTTCAGTAGCTGTTCTGTTGGAGGTGTTCCATATGTAGATTTATTTTTGATTTATTTGTGGGGAGGAAGGTGATCTCCACATCTTACTCCTCTGCCATCCTGAAGGTCCTCTAATCTCTGTTTATCTTTAATTTTTGCCATTTTAATTACAGTGAGTCTTGGTGTGATCCTCTTTGGGTTGAGACTCAAACCCAATCTTCCTGGACCTGGAAGTCTGTTTCCTTTCCCAGGTTAGGAACGTTTTCAGCTATTCAAATATGTTCTCTGTCCCTTTGTCTCTCTCTTCTCCTTCTGGGACCCCTACAGTGCAAATGTTAGTATGCTTGATGTTGTCTTAGAGGTCTCTTAGACTGTCATCATTTCTCTTAATTCTTTTTCTTTTCCCTTTTCATCTTTAATGATTGCCACTACTCTGTCTTTCAGCTCACTGATCCATTCCTTTGTATCGTCTAATCTAATGTTGATTCCTTCTAGTGTATTTTTCATTTCAGTTATTATATTCTTCATCTCTGTTTGGTTCTTTACATGTTCTAACTCTTTGTTAGAAACTTCTAACTCCTCAATCTGGTCATACAGTCTTCTCCCAATATCTTTGATTATCTTTACCATCATTACTTAGAAATCTCTGATGGTAGACTGGCTACCTTCACTTATTTAGTTCTTCTTCTGGGGTTTTATCTTATTCTTCATCTTGAATATATTTCTGTGTTTCCTCATTTTGCCTAAATTGCTGTTCTTATTTCTATGTATCTAGTAGTTTGGCTACATTTCCTGACATTGAAGAAGTGGCCTTTTGTGTCCTGTGTCCCAGTAGCACACGCCCCTTTGGTCACCAGTGCTATATGCTCTAGGGGTGCCCCTTATTTGGGCTGTATGGGTCTTTCTGTTGTAACACACTAACTACTGTGGGGGTCAAGGCTGGCCCCCCACCCAGTGGTTGCCAGCCCTTGCCTTGTGCAGAGGCTGCCAGCCACTGGTGGGAGGGCTTGTTTCACAAGGCTGCTGGCTGCACATCCCTGGAGGGGTCCAGGGCTAGTGCTGTCCCACTGGTAGGCACATTCATGTCCCAGAATCCCTGGCTGCAGGCCCTGAGGGTCCTGGGGCTAGTACCTGTACACTGATATATGGGATCAGGTCCTGGACCCTCTGGTGGACAATCCCAGATCCAGGGGCAGCTTTGGGCTCAGGGGGTCTTGAGGCTGCAGGCCTGCTGGTGGGTGAGTCTATGTCTTCTCCCGGCTAGTTACTTGGCCTGTGGCATTACTGTACTAGTGCTGACAGGCTGGTGGGCAGGGCCAGGTTCTGGTGCTAATAAGCTAGAGGAAGGACTCCAAAATGGTTCCTGTCAGCACCAGTATCCACATGGTAGAATGATCTCCCCAAAATGCCTGCTCCCAAGGTCTGTGTTTCCAGGGTGTGCTCCAGTTGCCTCCTGCCTCTCTGGGAGACTTTCCAAGATCAGAATGTTGGTCTGACCCAGGTTTCTTTCAAATTACTGCTTCTGTCTGGGGTCCTGAAGCCATGTGAGATTTTGTGTGAACCCTTTAATAGTGGAGTTTCTGTTTCCCACAGCCCTCTGGCTCTCCAAAAAGTAAGCCCTATGGGCCTTCAAAACCAAATATAGTGTAGGCTTGTCTTCCTGGTGCAGGACTCCCTGGCTGGGGAGCCTGATAGGGGCTCAGACCCCTTGCTGCAATTGTAATTATCCTCCTATTTGTGGGTCTTTTCCCAAGGGTATGGGTTTTGACTATACTTCATCTCTGCCCCTCCTACCCATCTCATTGTGGCACCTTCTTTATATCTTTAGTTGTAGAACATCTTTTCTGCTAGTCTTCTGGTTTTTATCATCAATAGATGCTCTATAAATAGTTGTAATTTTGGTATGCCTTTGGGAGGAGATGAGCTCAGGATCTTTCTACTCCACCATCTTGGATGCTCCCATCCCCAGATATCTTATTAGTAATTAGAGGCGTGATTTGATAACAAATCATTATTTTGCATGTAGAAGAGCAAGCAAAACAGGAAGAAACTGGGTCCCCTTCCAAATACTGGAATGAATGCTAATTGGATGCTATTAATGACCTCTACCACTAATGCTCTCTATTCTTCCAAAATTCCCAGCTCAAAATATCTGCCAGTTTTTCCCTCTGGCTGCCCCCGCAAAATGCACTGGCTCAGAACAATTGTGGGGAATACATGAGGCACAGGTCCAAGAATGTTAACCCAGATAACCCTTGTTCCTACTAAATCTTCATATTGCTCTCACCTATCTCATGGTTAAACAATTCTAGACTTCCATCCTTGACCCAAATGAATGTTGCACTCTAAATAAAGCCTTTGTGTTTTTCATCCTTCCATTCCATCTCTCTAAATGTTTTGGTGTACCTGGCCAACCTCTTCTTGTACTTAAAGTCCTAGCACAAATATCAGCTCTTCTCTGAAACCATGCTCTATTTGCCTAGTTCAAGCTGACTCATTCAACACTTGCAATACCATAGAATTCAGTGTACACATCAATCATTGTCACATCATGTCAATTTTCTTTTTACAAATATTTCTTTTCCTCACTTGCAAGTCATCTCTTAAGTAAAGAGATTTTTGTTTCATGATTTTCTCTGCCTCAGTGCCTGGCCAAACATGTGTGTAACTTCTATGTTGAATGGGATTAGAATTTAAGTTTGTTTTTAGCTTGATATCTAATTTAACAAGATCTGTCTTCCAATATGTCCATAATGACTCTTGGGCTAGAGATTTTTAGTTCTCCACTGGCACTCAGTCAGTTCATTCCATTAAATGCAAAACCAATCTGGAATAGCTGTTCTAAGAAATTAAACTCTGTTCTTCTCTTTCCAAAAAAAAAAAAAAAAAAAAAAAAAATCCTACAAACTCTCCAGTCTTCAGGGAGGTATTTCATATATACACATATATATGATTTTCAATGAAGAAAAATAAATAATTGGTTTCCTTAATTAGTCCCGCATAGCTGAGTCTTTCGTTGTTAAATCCATGGCTGTACTACCTCAGTCCTTAAATAAAAGGAAGGGAAACTCTGAGCCTAATTCACCTTCTTCATAAGGGTGAAGGTTATATTTTTTCGAAAGGCAACTAATAGGAGTATTTCAAATAGAACATTTAATATTTAGGGTTCTGAATTTCTTCTTAACAAGTTGTTTTGATTTAAAGGCAGATGCACAGCCTAAGAAGAAATTCTTTGCTGGACATTTGGATCCGATAACATCCTTATCCTATTCCTCTCTTTGCCAAATCCCACCTTGGTAAAATATAGTTAATTGTAAACAAAGGAGAAAATAGTTATTAAATGGAGGAATAAAGACTCAGATTTTTATTGCTCATCCAGAAATTCATTCAATCAACAGTTTTCTTAGAATGATCTACTAGAAAAACACAAAGAGAAAGTTTACTTTAAAAAACTAGAATAGGGCTTCCCTGGTGGTGCAGTGGTTGAGAGTCCGCCTGCCGAAGCAGGGGACACGGGTTCGTGCCCCGGTCCAGAAAGATCCCACATGCCGCGGAGCGGCTGGGCCCGTGAGCCATGGCTGCTGAGCCTGCACGTCCGGAGCCTGTGCTCCGCAGCGGGAGAGGCCACAACAGTGAGAGGCCCATGTACCACACAAAAAAAAATAGAATAAAACTCATTTTACCTTCAATTATCAGGTGGGTTCACTGAACTCTTTTGTTTGTAAAATAACTTAAAATTTTGAAAACTGATAAAGGTACAGTAGACTCAAATGGCAAATAGTTATGGATATTTTCCTGGAATTCCAAGGCTTAAGGTATATTTTGTTTGTTGTCTTTGTGTTTTTGATGTTGTTGTTGTTTGTTTCGGGGGTTTTTTTGGCAATTATTTCTCTCCTGCAGGGATGTATAGTCAAATCACTATGTTTTTAAGTTACTTTGAATAGTCCTATCCCAAGATAAAAATTTGTTAATTAGCTTTTTGTTTTGATTTGATTTTTAGGATTGCTTTTAAAATTTTAATTTTATTGTATAATTGTGTATAATGCTTTCATGATTCCAAATTCAAAACAACAAAGAAGTCTAGACTTAATACCCTCCCCCTTCATTCTATTCCCTTTCTTTTCCTATAAATAAACATTTAAAAATATATTATGGTTTATCTTTTTTTAAAATATAAGCATATAATAAGTATAATTTAGATTTTATACTTCAATACAAGTATACATATTAATAACCCTTTTCTTAAATAACCAGATCTATAGATTGTTACCTATTTCTGTGTAACAAACCACCCCAAACACAGTGGAGTGAAATAGAAATCATGTATTTGTTCATGCTGGTTGTTGACTTGATCTCTTTTTTCCATGTGTTGTCTCATCCTGAAGGTTAGCTCAAGCTTTTTTACACAGCAGTTCTAGGGTAGCAAGCAAAAGTAGAAGCTATAATGCCTTTTGAGACTTAGGCTGAAAAGTTTCACATCTATTACAGTGTATTGGTTTAAGCCACTTCCAAAGCAAGTCCAGATTCACGAGGTAGAGAAATAAATTCTACCTTTTCAGGGGAAGAGCAACCAAGGCACACTGTACAGAACACGCACATTGTAGGAAGAAATCTTTGTGACTATCTGATCTGTTCTCAGGACCTTCTTCCTACCCATGTCTGAAAAGGTTTCAGTAAAGCAACACATTAGCAAAAGGGAATGATCATGGGCTCTAGTCAATTGTGTTAGCAACTAGTCTGCCTTTTGGAGGAGGAAACATGGAATAAGTGTGGAAAGAGGGGCAGAGTTCTTCACGAGAGTGTGTTTGCTGCTTACTCAGAAATTCAATTGTGTTCTTCCAAACATAGTTCCAATTTTGTGAAAATGTCCCCTTAATCCCCATGAAACTAAGGGAAGTGACTTCATCTCTAGTTGTCCTGAGTTCATCAGTGAATGACATTCTTACGGTAACTCTTTCTCAACTAGCAGTGGTTTTGAGATATAAATTGGCCCAAACTAAAGGAAAGTGTGTTCATGTAATTCTTGGCAGAACAGTTTCTCTCTCACCCCTGCTGGACATGAAAAAGAATCCCTTTGGTCACAATTTTTTTGCAAAGTATTTAAACAGCATAAAGGCAACCAGCCTTAGAGGAAGCCAATACTGAGGATAGAAGATTGGAAAGACAATAAGAACCAGGCACTCTGATGATTCTATTCCATTCCACACCTGGAGCCTGTCCTACTAGACTTTCATTTATGCAAGATTTCAACACTTTCATTTCTTAAAACAGGTTAAGATTATTTTTGTTATTTAACTTTGGATCCTGCAATCACTAGTACGGGGATTTGAGTTTAGAAAATTGTTTTCCTATTTATGATATATTTAACATTGATGCTACATCATTTGCCTACCAGTAGTGAGAAAGGTTCTATTGTTCTCAACACTATTTTGGAGTTAAAAAATCTGACGCTCAGAGAATGTTAATAAAACAAAACGAGACAATGAATGAAACAGTGTGTTAGACCTAGACCCAGTCCAGAGCCTTAGAGGAGAGGTTTGATGAATGTTAGTCTTAGGATGAATTCCCATTTCCCAAGGGCTTTACTACAACATTCCTAGCCCCAAACCTTACTACTAAAATTTGCAGATTCACAACTTGAATTCAAGTTCTATTTCTTTCACACTCTGCCACCGTGCTTATAGTTGGTATTCATCCCAGAAATTCTTTGGTGAGAGCAAACTCTTGAAGGAAACAGTGTTCTGGGACAAGGAGAAGTATTTTTTGAACATTAGAATACTCCCCTAGAAAGGAAGACCTAGAAAAAGATGCTTCCAGGGCAGCATAAGGGCAATATGTATATAAATATGAAGAAGACAGTAAAAGTGACCTAAAAGGAAGCAAAAAGGATGACAGATTTAGAGCAGTGAAAAACCTTGAAAAGAGCACTGATTTTGGAATCAAGCAGCCTGGTTTGAAATCACAAATATCTCTCGGATATTATCTCTTCAAGACAATATCTTCCTGATTAACACAGGGGTAACAATATCTACCTAGAAGGTCAAACACTTATTAAATGATGATATATAGAGCAGGGGTCCCCAATCCCCAGGCCTGCTAGGAACCAGGCGGAACAGCAGGGGGAGAGAGGAGGGCGAGCGAGTGGAGCTTCATCTGCCGCTCATCACTCGCCATGGCTCACATTACCGCCGGAACCAGGCCACACCTCCACCCCATCCATGGAAAAATTTTCTTCCATGAAACTGGTCCCTGGTGCCAAAAAGGTTGGAGACCACTGATATAGAGGATACCTAGCACAGGCTATACTTCACATCTGGTACTCCATAAATGTTACTGTAAAGACATGCTCTGGTGGGAATGGACCCAAGCTTTTGGAATTCTGACTACAAGTGTGTGTGTGTGTGTCTTTAGCAGTGGACTTCCATTTTATAGCCAGAAATATTCTGCTTTTTTACAGATGAACTCTTGATTTCAACTTTGGGGCAACGCTTCCTTTCTCTTTTATGAAAAGAAATATTATATTTGTAGTTTGCTGATATAATAGTAAAGCAAAGCAAAAGGAAAGGAAAGAAGTTTCAGATAAGGGATAACTAAACTATACTACACAATATATTTCTTTTTTTCAGGAGCGAGAGAATATGCTTCTTTCCTAAATATGGGTTAAACTTTCCTCTCTCCAAAAATCATGTTAATTCTTGAGAGATATGCATGAGCTAGCTATTATTACCCACTGGAGACTGGCATAGAGACATGCTGTTGGCAGGAAGTTCTCAGAGGCGTAGCCTCCCTGCATGATGTTCAGGAATCTGGTAGGGAAGACTGAAGCCCAATCTGTATCTTCCACTGAAGTCTTCCATGTGTTATTTTCCTGAGCTTCAAAACTCAGACTACAGGAAATGTCCTGTACTTAGAATATGCCATTCAAATGGCCTGGCCAAAGACACGTTCTCTGGGTAAGGGGAGCTGTTCTGATAAAGACAGTGAACATTCTGGCAACCATCGTGGGCATGAGGAATTTTTCAGGGGAGTGTAAAGACTCCCCTGAAAATTGGAATTGGAATCGTCTACATAAGATAGGTTCCAAATCATATCCGTGTATTCATTTTTTTGTCATATCATATCATATTCATTTTTTTGTCCACTCAATAAACATGTATTGAGTAGCTATTATGTAGCAACTAGTATTCAGGTGTTTGGAATACAGTCATACAAAACCTCTGCTTAAGGAGTTTCACTCTAGTTGGAGATATGGACAATAAAGAAGTAAAACAATACATAAGCAATATATAAGCAAATAAATGCAGGTAATAATCATTACTGTGAAAATAATATTTTCTCTGATCAAGGAAGACCCCACTGAGAAGGTAACATTTGAGCAGATGTTTAAATAATATAAAGAAGCAGAGTAATGGCCCCAACAAAGATGACCACATCCTCATCTCTGGAACCTATGGATATGTCATTTTACATGGCAAAAGAGAATTTGCAGATGTGACCTTTAGGGTTAGGGACCCTGATGTGGGGAGATGACGATCCATGTGGGGCTGGATGAGCCACGTGGACCCAATCTAATCACTGAGTCTACAAGTGGAAGAGGAAGTCATAACAGCGGGTCAGAAAGATGTGGCATGAGAAGGACTGAACACACTGTTGCTGGCTTTGAAGATGGAGAAAAGACACCACAAGCCAAGCAGTGCAGTTTGGCTTCTAAGAGCTGGAAATGGAACTCAGTCGACAGCCAGGAGGAAAACAGGGACCTTGGGCCTACAGTCCCAGTAACTGAATTCTGCCAGTAACCATAATGAGCAGTAAATGAATTCTCCCCTAGAGCCTGCGAGAAGGAATGCAGCCCTGCTGACCACTTGATTTGAGCTCCGTAAGAGTCATACTCGACTTCTGACTTACAGAACTGTGAGATCATAAAAGTGTGCTGTTTTATACCATGAAGCTTTGTACAGCAACAAGAGAAAACTAATACCCATGCAGAGATAAGAGGGGCCCGCATTCCAGACTGTGGATACAGTAACGCACAGGCCCTAGCATGGCGGAGGTGGAGAGTGACAATCAGCACAGATGTTTGCAATATTTAGACGCTCTCCAGAGTGTCAAGATGTACTTGAAGAAGGAAACTTGGTAAAGATATCTAATGCCTCACCATCAACTGAGGTACAGGTTTAGGCTTTTATGAGTTGGAGAAAGATGAATTATCACACAAATTTGTGAAGCCTAGATATCTGGGTTTTATTAGTAATGCTTCACAGCTGGAATTCATACCAAGCCTCTCAAACAAAAGTCTGCTGTTCGGCAAACACTGGAGTTCCAGGGTAGAAATCTTAGCAATAACAAGGAACCAGCCTGAAGAGTCCATTTGTATGAACATTTGATAAACGAAAAAGGATGGAGGCATCACTCCATCAGTGCAGCAGCATAGCTATATGATCCCCTTAGTAGGGCGGGGCATCTGACAATAAGTAGAGAATGAGCAGAGGAAGGGTGACCCTGGTTGAGCAGAAGAGGGTGTTTATGGTCCTGAAAGAGCTTTTCTTTTTGCGAGAGAGGGAAGAGCCTTTCTGAGGGACGATGCCGTTAGCTTTTTCATAGGGGACACTGAAGCAGGCAATTTAACTACCTTTCAGAAGCAATCTCTCTGCTTTTCTATTTTACTGTGTTTCATTTCAGCTTTTCTCTTTTTCTCTAAATTGTGTAACCAATTGCAAACATGTCCCAGGAAAAGGGAAGAATAGATGTCATCCTGTACTCTGGCTTCCAGCCATGTGCTGCCCCTTCCCTGCTTTTACAGACTACAAACTTCACACCAGCCAGCTGAGAAATGGCCAAAGTGAAAAGCAATTTGCAAGTGGGAAGCATCCTGGCTGTCATTATTGACTTGTGGTAAAGGCAGATGGGACATTGTGCAAGGGTCTGGGGAGGGAAATAAGGAGACAGTGGACACAATAAGAAGCTGGCGTGCGTGGACACTGCTTCTTGGAGAGGGAGCTGAGATGAATAGAGAGAAATGCAGGCATTAATGCTTCCTGTATATACATCCTGGCATGGAATCGGGGTGAAGGCTGAGGGAGGGCCCGCTGGGACGGCACAGCATAGTGGTTAATAGTCCTGGCGATGTGAAGCCTGGGTGTAGGTGCTTGCACTGCCACTTTTTATCTGTATGACCTCAGCAATTAATGTACATCTTCTGTACCTTATTTCGATATTGTGATGATGGCATGATACTACATATAAAGTGCCAAGGACTTACGTGCTCTTGGTAAACATTAGTAAATGCTATTACTATTCTTGACATGTATTTTTCAAGGGTGGCTAAGTTCTAAATAACTTTTAGATACTTTGCTACAACTAGAAGTAAGTAGGAACACACACCGTGCCTCAGAGGAGACACGTCACATAATCAACAAACATTAGAGCTGAGAGACATTTTGGTGATCAATGAAACCAATCCCCTTAATTGACAGGTAAGGAAAACGATGCTCACAATGTTTTGTGATTTGTTCAATATCACAAAGCCAGTAAGGGACTAGGCAGCCAGGTAAAGACGGGATGTCTCACTCTCACTCGTGAGATGTCTCACTCATCCTGTGACTGTCTAGACACAAAGTGTTTGTTGTTTTTGCTACATGATTTGAAATCATTGCCTTCTATGATCCATAAGACTGAGACCATGGAAATCACATACATGTAACCATGTACCGCCAGCTCACGCTGCATTTTATCCCCCACCCGCATTACGACTTCTGTGGGGAGAAGAGCCTCTGCCTATCTCCTATTTCTTCATATTTTTCATGTTTCCAGGAAGATGGCAATGGATCTCCTGAGTCACCAATCCCAGTGGAATCATCTGATTCTAATAGTTTCAATATTTTTAGGGGGAAAAAAAGATGTATCTCAATTTAGAGGTTACAAAGTAGCTGTAGCCAAACCACAGACAGTTTTGTTTTTTTCCAAAAATGTTGTGAACCTTTTGAATCCGACAGCCTACCCCAGTTTTCACAGCCTCCGCCATTCTCCTTCTTAGACTCAACTTTATCCACACATTTACTTATTTTTGTGTCTGCCTGGGCACTGTATATTTTATTTAGTGACTCCTGGTATGCACGAGCTTTTTCTAATTAAAAAAAATATGTACTTTCAATAAAGCTTTCTATTTAGACATTCCCATTGCATTAACGAGAAGCTGTTACGTATTTTCTGAGTTTAAACTTCTGGATTTAAGTAAAGAGGGCTTTCTTCACCAGGACGTGGTAACTTAATGTGATATCCTAACGAGAGTTATAAAAACTAATATAGTTGTTGCTGGGAAAGTATCTTGTAGATGTAGTTAACATCAGTACACTTTCAGTAAAAAGATTGCCTCAATTATGTGGGAAGGTCTCACCCAATCAGTGGAAAGGCTTTAAGAGCAAAACGGGTTTTCTGAGAAAGAAGAAATTCTGCCTCAAGACAGAGTTTCCAGCCTGCAGGACTGCCCTGTGGATTTAAATCTTGTGGGCCCCCATAACTGTGAAAGCTAATTCTTTGAAATAAATCTCTTTATACAGATTTAAATCTATATAAATATATATACCATTATATAATATATAAATACGTATATCTTATTATATATATCCTACTAAATATATCCTATGGGTCTGTTTCTCTGGAATACCCTGCCAGTTCAGAGGGAAAGTAAAACATTAGCCAATGGTTCATGGGAGACATTACCAAATGTTTTAGATAAGGTAATGCTAGCCGCTGAAACAGCTGGACCATGAATTTCTACAGTTTAACCCATTAGAAAATTGTTTCTCACTCACACAATGAACATCTAACAGGTGGGTGGGGAGAAGAGACCCAGCATAGCAAAGGCTTAGAAACTATGTGACATTCAAGGTCACCTACAGCCAGCAGACAGGGAAGAAATAGAATGGAGGATCCAGTGAAAGGTTTTCTAAGCCAGGATCATTTCTATACACATTCCGTTGGCCAGGATTTGGTCATCTGGCCATACCTAACTTCAAGGAAACATGAGCTAGCTCTTTCCCAGGAGAAACTGAAAATGTGCTTGGCAAACAATTAGCCATTCTCTGTCATGCAAAGTCATTAGTAGAGAAGCTTCTTGGAAAATATCATGTATTCTTGCTAGGACTATCTTGTTTGTTAAAATTTTGTGACTAACTTGTTATGTATTGTGATCTCAGTACAGGAACAAATATAGAAAATGGAAAAAAAAAAAAAAAAACAACCAGAATTAGATGGCAAAGAAAGCAAAGTCTGAGGCAGGAGACAATTTAAAACAGCAATTAGAGTCTAATTAAATCCAAGGTTTGGTATCATTATCAGAAGTGAAGACATAGCTAATTTTGCTGAAAGCAAGTTTCAGTTCAGGTTATGGTCATTCAATAAGGGAATATTTTCTTCCCAGCAGAAAACACTAATTTTGAAAACCACTTAAAAGATTCTCAGTAATGGATGGTATGTATGTGTGTGCATTTTAATCTCTTTATCCATATTGTCTATGTGGTATTTAGTCTTTGTACTTAAATCAACAGTGATTGTTTGTTGTAGCATGAGAAATTTTTGGCTCATTGATTTTCCATAGCACTGAAATGTCACATTAGCTCAAGGTGAAAAGCTAACAGGATGTGAATAATGATAATAATCAGAACGATAATAGAAAGAATCATACACCTGAATGTACATTAAAGTCCTCTATTACTCTCAGGGCTCTGGTGACATTTCAAACAGCAGGAGAAGAGAGAGAAAATGGTCTGTTAACATCATTCTCTCTGGAGGCCACTGCAACCTTGGCTACACATTTTGGTATAGATGGCAATTTACAGAATGAATGAATGAGAACCAAGGACACGGGTCCCACCTACTGTGTAACGCCCTCCCCCCCCGCCCCCATTTTACTCTGTTTCCAGGCACAATTCATTAATGTTCAGTCTTCCACATTCTTGTCTGAGACACACACTTGAACTTACAAAAGTAGAGAATTCTCAAAACAGGCATTTGGAATTTGCGATAGGCACAGGATTCGGTCATCTGGCCATACCTAACTTCAAGGAAACATGAGCTAACATTGAGTAAACGCACTTGAGTTAGATATAGCTTGGGATCCCAGGGAGACTAGGTATCACCAACACCCAGAACATTCACTGAGTCTCAGAATTTTCGGGCCAAGGACCCTGGCTTATGCTAATGATATTAAAAAATAAAAATGAAAGAAAAGAGTCTCAGATCCTGATCCCACTTAAGCAAAGTAATATCTTACTTTGCTTTTTAGGTATTCTAATTCCCTGCTGGTAATTGTAGATTCATAATTATAAACAAATGAATTTATCATTCTATTACTCCAGAAAGTTGCTTCAGAACCCAGTCTCCCCCCACCCACCTCCCACCAGATTCTGTTTAATTCCACTGTGATACCTTCTTGTGGAATTCTAAATTTCTATATTATAGCACTTTGTCACACGTCAAATGGATTTTTAAAAAAAAATGGTTAATGTCTTCTTTCCCTCTAGACTGTATGGTAGGGGATACAGTTCCTACTGTCTTTCAGTTCTGCATCTTCAGGACCCAGAAGAGGGTAAAGACAGTGGCACTCAATCAGTGGATGCTCCGTGACTGACCTGAGAGTGCCCCATTCCTCCCTATGTAGGGCTGACAATGGTTCTGCTTTCAGACTGAATTTTACCGCAGTATTTCATTCTAAATCTGCAACTATCTATCTCCAATCCATCTTACTCCATCATCTGTTCAATTGATCTCATAACTCTTGACTATATTTTTACTTGTTCAGAACAGGCCAGTCTTTAACTCTTCACCACACTGTTCGTTATTATCTGTAAGTCCTTACTCGTGCCATGTTGTTATTACATTACATAGGCTTAGTATTAGGCTTACATTATAATGGGAACAGTCTCAACATTTCCAACTCTTCCTGTTGATTCCAACTGTTCTTAAAGACTTACGGGCATTGCAATGAGATAATGATGACATGCCCCTAAACTATTTTTTAAGAAAGAGAGGTATAACTTTTCAGAGACAAACTATAAAATCAACACAAGATGCATCATAGCAGTGATACACAATTAAATGGAAAGAAAAATTCCCAGACCAGATCAAGACTTGATACTAATCAAACTAAAGAGGTTGAGCACATCTGAAGTGTCACATTTGGAAAGAAATTCTTAGCCACGTTTTATGAATACTGACTCAAACTCTGATTAAAAGGAAGGGTTCTAAATTCATTAACTAATATCCTGGTCCTCAGAGACAGTATATCACAGAAAATAGTTGTAACATTAAATTGTCCACTCTTATAACTAATTTTTATTATGAATCTATACTCATCAAGCTAGCCTCGGATTATTGTTTTTTAATAAGGAGATGAAATCTTATTTATCAAAATATTGACCATTTTCATTTTGATATACATACTTTAGTCTCTTGTGAATTTATTCAGCACGAATCAGTGTCCCTGAATAACCCAACTCAGCTCACTGACAAGTTCAAGTTTCTGTACCTGCAAAGCTGAGGAACTTTGGTGTATTAGTGTATTACTCAGGGTTTCTAGAGAAACAGAGCCAATAAAAGATATATTAATAGATAAATGACTGATAGATATAGAGATAGATATCTCATATCTGTTTACTTATATCTATATTTGAAAGTGATTTCTTATAACATTTTGCCTTACATGATTATAGAGGCTGAAAAGTCCCATGATCTGCCATCTGCCAGCTGGAGAGCCAGTGGTGTAGACTGCAGTGGTGTAGACTGCTGGAGAGCCAGTGGTGTAGACTGCAGTCCAGGTCTGAATGCCTGAGAACCAGGAGCCCTGAGGACAGGAGAAGTTGATGTTTCAGCTCACGCAGTCAGATACAGAGCAAATTCAACCTTCCCCTGCCTTTTGTTCTATTCTGGCCCTCCGTGGGTGGGATAATACCCACCCACATTGGGGAGGGCCATCGTCATCTCCTTTCCTCAGCCCACCAATTCAAATGCTAATCTCTTCCAGAAACACCCCCACAGACACAGCCAGAGATAATGTTTAACCAGCTCTGTGGGCACCCCATGGCCCAGTCAAGTTGCCACATGAATGAACCATCACACTTAGACTTCTATTTCATAGGACTTCCACTTCTAAGGTAATGTATGCCTATTAGATTTCTTGAAGGCCAATCAGGCAACTTTCCCTGGAAATATTCTAACATCTCAATCTCTATATTTTCTTTCTCTCAGAGTTACATAAAATTCATCACCCCCATGGAGTTCTTTGTGACTGACCCTAGCCCGTACCACAAGCACCTTATTTTGTGAGCATTCTGGGCTAGAGGACTGTTTGTATGTACCAGCAAAAGAATGCATGATGGTAGTTTGTTGCCATGTAAAATAATGATGATTTTTAGGATTATGTAATACCAACATGGTATGTATTCTCATTAACTGTAAACTCTATTTTCTGACTATTACCATGCACTGTAATCATCATGATCTATAATCTCTCCAGAAATTACCAAAATAGAATGAGCTATCTCTTCCAGGTCAGAAATAATACTGAAATCCTAAAATCATCTCTTTTATACGATAAGCCCTTTGGGAGTTAAGGGAGACCCACACCATAGGCATAGGTCTTCAGGGACTGGTGGATTCCACACATTTGATAATGGCACTAAGCAGAGACACAGAGCAAACAGGCAAGCGAATTCCCATGTCAGAAAGCAATTAGATATGCTAATTACAAAATAATATATGTAAATGTTCAAATGTATGTGTGTGTGATCATTAACCACCACACAGTGGAAATCACTTCCTTTTTACAGAATGCTCTTCTCCCCAGGGTATTTCCAACAGATGCAGGACCCGACACGTACCACTTACCAACTAGAATACCATCTCAAATTGGCCTTCAAAGTCCTAGCCAGGGTCAGAAATGACTGACCATTTGAGTGCTACGGACTCCAGTGCAATAAACAAGCAATAAACAAGCTGTTGGGTTTCATGTGTTATAAATTCTCTGATCGAAATTTGGACACTCTTAGTTGAATCCTTCTTATCAAGCAGTAAATAGTAACACTTGAGGTGAAATGGGAGTTGCATTCTGATTTAGAAGATTAAAGATTAAAGGATCCTTTTTCCTTTCACTCCCTCTCTTCCTTTAACCAACTGTGAATCCTTAGCCAGCAGTTTTTCCTGTCCAATTTCCTTGAGCTTCTGTATCCTTATCTGTAAAACAGGAATGATTCCACTACTTGATATATCTTTAAACAAGTTACTGAGAGGAATCATATTGAATACTGAACACGAGTGTTGTAAAACATATAACAAAGTACATAAAGACACATAACTATGCAGTCCTGTAGAAATTTAAATTGCTGCCAGTTTATATCCCGTATATATACACAGAACTAGGAACCTGAAAATTGATGAAAAAAGACCCTGCTGAATTGAGATTTGAATGAATTTTCGTTTTCATTTTTTCATTCCTTAGCTCTGAAAAGAGGTGAAAATACTGTGTGATGAAATGAGAGAAAAAGCACGGGTGAGAAAAAGTGAACACTGTAATCTCAAGAAAATGGATTTAGACTGTGAGTTAGAACTGCTTCTGGTTCCAATTCCCCTGTGTGACTCTTTGGCCTCATTTTTCTCCACTTTCAAACACATATTTCTTACTTCTCTGATGAAGTTGCTATATGAGAAACTTGGGTTATCTACTTAAACTCTAGAGAATTGGCAGGGGATGGAAGACCAAGGGAAATCTCATTTTTCAAGGAGAGATGAAGAGATGATACAGAAAATAGAAGACAAGTTAGTTACCCGTAGCACCATCCATTTACAAAGGTCTTTAGAGTTTACGTACAGCATCTTATACAATCTTCATGCCACCTGAGAGGTGGGTAGAATTACTTTTTCTTAAGGAAAAAGAAATTGAAACTCAAAATATTTACACAAGACCAAGGACACACAGAGCTAATAAATGGTAGCCTTGGACAGAATAATTCTTACTTCAGTGCTCTCAGTGGATGGCTATCAGAATCATTAAGTTGTGCCATTTTTCAAGATAAAATAAATCCAGGGGTAAAAGACACATAACTCATGAGCACAGAAGGATTAAGCACCAAAAGACCTAGTCATCTTTCCCCAAATTAAAAGAAGTTGGCAAGTTGTCAATGCATGAGTGTATATGTGTGTGTGTCTGTGTGTGTGTGTAAATAACTAAGCAAGAGTAGACACAAATTTCCATTTTAGAAGCAATCAGATTATCACCTAAATAGGATGATTTACAAATGTCTCTGCCCCAAAACAGGAGGGTGGACCCCAAAAGTTACCAGTTTAAGTTAGTAATTAAGAGCATGCATGGCCTGAAGCCAGACTTCTTAAGTTTGAATCTTTCTTACCTCTACAACTTACAGCTATGTGACAAGCAAGTTATTTAATCTCTCCATGACTCAGTTTCTCCTCCCTAAAGGTGGAAAATTAATCGTACCTACTTGTTGTAGGTATTAAAATAATACAGCACATGTAAAGTTCTTAAAAGGGTGCCTAGCACTCAGAAAACAAACATATAATGCAAAGGAGAAGTTTAAGGGCCCCTCAAACATACCCAATACAGGTGAGCAAACTGGCTTCTGCAAGGATCATAGCTCTAGGCAGTCAGGTAATAAGAGTTGTTTCTTGCTGGATTGATTAAAATGGAAAGAGAGCTAACAGTTTATTGTTTCTGTTTGTTGTGTTTTGGCTTTAAACTGAGTTATTCTTTTGTTATCCACCACATAGTCCTTGAAACGTTCTTCCACCTATAATCCACTCTTGATCAACTTTATTTTTTCTTCTCTTCCTCTGGCTCTTTGGGTCTTCCCCCTTAGTTCGCATTAGTCAAAGGGGTTAGAAACAGAGTAGGTGAAACAGAAAGGAAAGTATCTTATAGAAATCTGCATAAGGCATCTATCTTTTAAGCCAGATGTCAGGGTTTAATTGATAGTTACAGATTATAATTTATTTCTATTAACATTTTCATTAATGTTTGATAGTGATACAATTATTTTACAACTTAAAATGGTAATCACATGCATTGTTTTCAATCTTCTCAACAAACCTGGTAGGGGAGACAAGACAGGTTTTAGCCATTTTTACAACCTGAAGGAAATGAATCTTTGGTGGCAGAATTTTAGGCTTAGTAGCAACGAGTGGGAGAGTCAATTCTGTGATGTAATATACAGGAAAGATTTTACTTATTTATTTATTAGTAACAAGTTATATACTTCTTTTTTGCTTCCACTCTCTGAAAACTACCTGGGAAGAGAGTGGAGAAGAACAGTAACTGACTGGATATCAGTCTATTCTGATAAATATCAATCCCAAACTATTTCCTTCTCGCTTAAAGTGGTCTCATTTTGGGCAGTTATTTAGTCAGCTCTAGGTATTACTATTATCTTTTGCACTCCAATTGTTCACTACCAGAACTTTTGGAAGACTTACCAGCAGAAGTGTGTGTGCATGTGTGTGTGTGTGTGTGTGTGTGTGTGTGTGCGCTGAGATGGCAAATGGAGGGAACAGTCCTGAATACTTTCCCCTCTTCCTGTGAAACACAATGACTGCTCTTGAGAATACTACCCAGTTGGCAAGCTTGTTATCTGCTTCTCTATCTCCTCCCCCCTTTCCAATTTCTCATCTAAGCTCCTGGCAAAAAAAATACTAGAATCTTGTGGGACACATATTAGGGTTATTTGAGGGTTCATGGAAGCTGCTCTTGGAGTAGATGCCCAGCATTGGTGACCCTGGAAAGAAATGATTCCTCTGTCTCTCCATGTCACAGAAGATCTGCTTAATTTTCTGCCTAAATTCCCTTGCTTGGGTATATGGCTGCTCATTTAGGGGACTCCCAAAGGGCCTTAAGCTCTGCTGCTTTCAAAGTATCCTTTCTACCCAGAGAAAACTCCTGTGTCCTTGCCAAGTTGTGGGAAAGCAGGCTGCCCTGGGTCCCTTTTTTCTTATCTCTCTCTGTCTCTGTCTCTATTCCTCTCTCTTTTATGTGAGCGCACACATACACGTTGCCACTCACTGACAATACCAGGAAAGGCTACCAATTTAGCTCTGAAACTTTTGGAAAAGGTCTGTGAGATGGGACACAAGTTAGATCTAACACCTTTATCCCCTTACTCACTACATACCACCCATACAGAGGGATAAATGCTTCAAAATTTTTGCTTTCCCTAAGAAAATAACTTCTTTCTTTGACTTTTGGCTAATTGCTTTCACCTTTTTCTTTGCAGTAGTTGCCAATCTAGTCCAGCTTCACTGGAACACGTAGACAGAGAGACACCACAAATTACTCTTTCACTGGCAGGAAATTCCCTCCTTTTTAATCGCTTTCTGTTTAGTCAACAGACAGGACCAGCTAATCCTGCACAAAGAAGAAAAGTTCCCCATTATCCCTCTGCCTCTAATATACATCCTAACAATGTGTCTATCTATCTGTCTATCTATCTATCTATCTATACATACATACATATATTTCTGTCTACCCATCTATTCATCTAAGCATCTATCTTCATTTCAAATGTATCACTTTTCCATGCATTGTACTGAAATATAGGGCTTACAGACTCAGTCTTTGAAAGCTCAAGACATTACCTTCTTATAAAACTGCATCCAGGCCATATCATTTCTAAAGTTTTGAATTTTTTGTTTTTAATTCAAAGCTAGTTGTTTGAACACAGTGGTAACTTCCCGATTTCATATCTTCCCAACACCCTCTCCACAAAACTCGTAGCATCAACAAAAATAATATGCCTTAACATCACTAGAAAATAAAAAAGCAGGACCACCTTTAAATTAATTATAAGTAAGTTTAAAAATTTCAATCCCAAAATTCCAAAGGGCTCCCACACATTGCTTCAGGCTTGTAGATATGGAGAATGGGATAGAAGAGACTTAAGGGGCTTAATGAAGAGGACACAGAAAAAGCACAGACAAAATCACCTGATAAAGTGAAAGTCCAGTATTAAACACCAATATGGTGAACACAAGTCAGAACTTGGTGGTTCGCAGTACTGGCTACAGCAAAGGAGCTTGGCAGGTAGTGGCAACCACACAGAAGAATTGCTTTTAGAGGATAATTGGATACGTAGAGGATGGATGGTACTCCTTAGCAGTGAGATAGCAAAAGGAAATAAGGAGCAAAGTGGGGGGAATTAAAGATCGCACAAACAAAAGAGAAATAAGGCACATCAACCCTTCTTCCCCCAATCCCACTAAATTTCTCCTTTCCTCCTCAAATAACCTTGAACTTGAGAAAACTATAACACTAAACTCAAAAATGAATTAAAAACCTCAGCAAACATTTGGAAATGTGAAGATGAAACTTTGAATCAGAAATATACTGACAGGGTCTTCCCTGGTGGCGCAGTGGTTAAGAATCCGCCTGCCAATGCAGGGCACATGGGTTTGATCCCCGGTCTGGGAAGATCCCACATGCCAGGGAGCAACTAAGCCCGTGCGCCACAACTACTGAAGCCCTTGCACCCTAGAAGCCCACACCGCAACTACTGAGCTTGTGTGTTGCAACTACTGAAGGCCGCATGCCTAGAGCCTCTGCTCCACAACGAGAGAAGTCAACACAACGAGAAGCCCACGTACACAACGAAGAGTAGACCCAGCTCAACCCAACTAGAGAAAGCGCAGCAACAAAGACCTAATGCAGCCAAATATATATATATGGGGTGAGACCCAGCTCACCCCAACTAGAGAAAGCGCAGCAACAAAGACCTAATGCAACCAAATATATATACACACTGTCAGCAAATGCTGGCAAGGATGTGGACCAACAGGAAGTCTCATTCATTGCTGGTGGGAACGCAAAATAATACACTTCAGAAGACAGTTTGGCAGTTTCTTTCAAAATTTAACACAAGCTTACCATACAATTCAACCATCGTGTTCCTAGGTATTTACCCAAAGGATCTGAACACTTATGTCCACACAGAAACCTTAACAAGAATATTTATATCGGTTTTATTTCTAACTGACAAAATTTGGAAGTACTCAAGATGCACTTCAATAGGTGAATGGATAACAAACTCTTGTACCTCCATAAAACGGAATACTCTTCAGCAATAAAAACAGATGTGCTGGGTATGGGGATATATGTATACACATAGGGGATTCACTTTGTTATACAGCAGCAACTGACACAACAATGTAAAGCAATTATACTCCAATGAAGATGTTAAAAAAAAGAAGTGCTATCAAGTCACAAAAATACATAGAGGAGAGCCTTAAATGCATACTGCTAAATGAAAGAAGCCAATATGAAACGGCTAAATGATGTATGATTCCAACTTTGTGAAATTCTGGAAGAGGCAAAACTATGGAGACAGGAAAAATATCAGTGGTTGCTTGGAGTTCAGGCGGAGGGGAGGGGGAGTAATAGATAACAGGGCATTTTGGGGGCAATGAAACTATTCTGCATGATATTATAATGGTGGATACATTATACATTTATCAAAACTCATAGAACTGTAATACATGAAGAGTGAATGTTAATATAAACTATGGACTTTAGTTAATAACAATGTATCAACATTGGTTCATATTGTAACAAATGTACCACACTAATGTAACATGTTAAACGGGGGAACTGATGCAGAGGAGAGGGCATTTTATAGGAACCCTTGATATTTTCAGCCCAAATTTTCCATAAACTCTAAAAATTAAAGTCTATTAAAAAAGAACAAGCAGGGCTTCCCTGGTGGCGCAGTGGTTGAGAGTCCGCCTGCCGACGCAGGGGACACGGGTTCGTGCCCCGGTCCGGGAAGATCCCACATGCTGCGGAGCGGCTGGGCCCGTGAGCCATGGCCGCTGAGCCTGCGCGTCTGGAGCCTGTGCTCCACAACGGGAGAGGTCACAACAGTGAGAGGCCCGCATACCGCAAAAACAAAACAAAACAAAAAAAAACCAAGCAATTATCTGAACAGATGATTCACCAAAGAAGATATACAGATAGCAAGTAAGCATATCAACAGATGATCAACATCATTTGTCATTGCAGAGTTGCAAATTAAAACAATAATCAGATATTATATACCCATTAAAATGGCTAAAATCCAGAAAACTGTCAATAACAATTTTGGAGGAGATGCAGAGCAGCAGAGGAACTGTCACTCATTGCTGGTGGGAATGTAAAATGGCATAGCCAGTTAGGAAGACAATTTGGCTACTGATTACAAAGCTAAATATAGTCTTATCCAGCAATCTCACTCCTAGGTATTTACCCAACTTATTTTAAAACTTATGTCCACTCAAAAACCTGTATGTAAATGTTTACTGTAACTTTATTCATAATTGCCCAAACTGGAAGCCACCAAGATATCCTTCAATAGGTGAATGAGTTAACAAGTTGGTACATCCATACAATGTAATATTCACTGATGAAAAGAAATGCATTATCAAGCTACAAAAGACGTTGAATAACCTTAAATGCACATTACTAAGTGAAAAGAAGCCAGTCTGAAAAGGCTACATATTTTATAAATCCAATTACATGATATTCTAAAAAAGACAAAACTATGAAAACAGTCAAAAGATCCCTTGTTGCCTTTGGGTCACAGCCTCAGGAACTTTCTGGGTAAAATCTGAAACTGACTTCCCTAGAAAAAGGGTAAGGACAGGCAGACTACTCCAGACTGACAGGATGCAGGTTTAATAAGTAAAGGAACTTACATACCAGGCTTGTCTTGAGTGTCTGCAAGACAGATTTCTGCACACAAGTTTTATAGAGGTCTTAACGGGATTGATTCAATCACATATTCAGTCCAGATAGTCTCAACACGTTTTTCTCTCAAGGGTGAGTTACCCATACGCATGCATCTATGTCAAAGCTGTAACAATGTGAACATAAATAATGATAATATTGAATTATATCACATAAATTAAAAATAACCATCCCTGAGTCCATTCTGATTTAATAAATAATTAAATAAATAAATGGGGGAGAAAGGCAGCATTTTTTACAGTTGATTTTCAATTAGTAAATGTAGAAGAACAGAAGGAAGTAGAAAATAATATTGCATAAACACCACAGTGTAACTGCCGTGAACAAGATCCATGATGGATGTTAAAATTAGTAAGCAAAAGTTTGAGGAGAAACAGGATTAGTATAGTCTCAAAGTATCTCCCTCACAATATTTATTACTATAAAGGAAAAGATACTAACTTTGCAGTGGAGAAACGTGCCAAAACCACCTTCAGCAAGTGACTACGGTCGAGATCACCAGTAATAACACATATCAATACAATGAATCCTGTGATAGGACGCACTGAGGATATAGCACCATTTCTGCAGCATTTTTGCCCAAAATACATACCTGCAGTCAGTACAATCAAGAGAAAACATCAGACAAACCAAAATTGAAGGACATCTGACGAAATAACTGGTCACTATTACTCAAAAATGTTCAGGTCATAAAAAACAAGGAAAGACTGAAGACTATTACCGAGTGTAGGAGATTACAAAGAAAGAAAAATTAAATGCTCTTTGGGATCCTGGATAAGACTCTGGAATAGCAAAATGACATTAGTGGAAAAACTGGTGAAATACAAATAAATTTTGTAGTTTAGTTAATAATATTGTACAAGGTTAATTTCTTGTTCTTGATAATTGTACTAAAGTTATATAATGTATTATATTGAGGGAAGAAGGATGAGAAACAGATGGAAACTGTTTTGTTTTCCTTTTCTGTGTTTCTGTAAGGCTAAAATTAGTTTAAAATTTAAAATTTTATAAATAAAGAAGTGAATACCTTGGTCAAATATATTAAATATGACAGTGTATATAAAGCATTAATGGCAGTGCCTAGAATTATTACACACAAAAAAGTGAACATCATTATCATCATATCATTATTATCAGTATTATTAATATAATAAGATGGTGTGAGGTACTACAAAGAATTCTTCTGTTTACCTAGGTTGACAACAAATGCCCATCGCTGAGGACAAAAGCGATGTTTACAACATTGTGAGCTCAGACTTTTTAGTTCCTGGGGCAGCCACTTCACCTCACATCTTGCAGAGAAGCAGCATTTCAGCAGACCTAGCTATCACCTCCACTTACCCCAAGATAATTTAAAAAGACTGGGTGGGGGCAAAGTTTATCATTTTTGAACGATGCAGTATTCGTGAACAAATTCTACCTCTTCTCTTCACATTCCATTTGGGGAAGGATGGGATCATGTGACTAGTTCTGCTTCTCAAAATCAAGGGAATCACTTGTCAAATTTGGCAGTGCCTGAAAAGAGGCGTGTTAAGGGTGGAATCATGTCCCTCCTCAAAAGATGTGTTGAAGTCCTAACCCTGAGTACCTCAGAATGTGATCTTATTTGGGTTAACATTTGTAGATGTAATTAGTTAAGTCAGATGAGGTCATACTGGAGCAGGTAGGCCCTAAATTTCATAAGTCTTCATAAGAAGATACTGTGGAGACACACAGGGAGAATACCATGTGACAATGAGGGAGAGATCGGAGGGATGCCAGCCAAGAAATCCCAGGGAACAATGGCCACCATCAGAAGCTAGGACAGGACAAGGAAGGATTCTATTCAGAGTCTCAGAGGGAGCATGGCCCTATCAACACCTTGATTTTGGACTTCTAGTTTGGTGAGAGAATAAATTTCTGTTGCTTTAAGCCATGCAGTCTGTGGCACTTTGTTATAGTAGATCTAGGAAACTAATACAAGGGGAGAGGGGTAGATGTCCAGAAGGCTACCAGTTGGACAAACCTGCCCAATGCTCCCAGAGCAGGGGGAAGAGGCTTGCGGAGGAACGGTATGGTAGAACAGACAGGCATAGAAGATGGTTTCTAGTAGTGCCCACAGATACTAGAGGTGAGGTCACAGTGCGTAGGTGAGATTAGACCCCCAGAGTGTGGACCAAGGAGACATGCACAGCAAAGAAAGACGGCATGACATCATCAGCATGACTAAGGGGCTGAGCTCACCAGGGGGCACCAGGGTCTAGTGGGACTGCTTAGATCTCAACCCCCATCAGTGCAAAGTCTTTTAAAACCACCAGCTATCCACATCAAGCTCATAATCAACAATGTAGGAAAGTAATCTAAGCTACCCAGGAAAAAAAAGCCAACTTGCACATTTTCCCCTCGTTTTCCTCTCACCCCTATACCCCAGAGATTACCATAGTGAAGGAAGGATGCGTAAAGGAGAGCAGAATCCCATACCTCAGCCACAGAGTAGGAGAGGAAAGGGAGAGCTTTCTTTCAGATATGAAACTGAAGTTTTAAAATGGAAAGTTCTGAACCTTAAGAACTAAAATAGAACTGTTTTAATAACCTAAAGAGACTAAAATGTTATGAAATTAGATACCGTGAAAGGCACCTGCTCCCCGGTGGGAGAGACAGGGGTCAATTGAGCATTTATTGGAAACAAAAAAAAACAGTTTTATGTTTACACCACAATAAGCCAAGACTCCCTAACTAAACTGTAAACATAATAATAATAACACAACAATAATGTAATAATATTCATCACTGTATCTTTTCATCTTATCAGCGAAATGTTCCTTATCTGTAAGCAAGAGAAGGCTTCCTTTCCTGTTTTATCTGAGGACAAAGCTCCTTTTGATCATAACATAAAACAAATAATTATTGATAAGCAAAGGATTCAAAGGACTCAGGGAATTTGGCAAGGCTCATGGGTTGCTAAATTACGAACATTTTAGTAAGTGAATGGTGGAGGTGGCGAGGTCTCCAGGGATTCTTGTGCCTTGAAATATAATGAGTTTCTTTGGGGAGTAATTCATTAAGAAATGAGAAAGCAAATGCTCTGTCAAGAGGAAGTTTTTGAGACTATGACTTTGTTGTAATCAGCAGGCTTGATTTTCTATTAAGAAACAAGACAAAATGTTTTCCCTGGCCAGGCAACTCTTTCAACAGGAGAGTCTGTTGGTTTTTAATAAGGCACAGTGTTTAGAAGCCTGGAGATTGGTCCACCTCAAGAGGTCTGTGGGATTTCAGAGTCAGGAAAATATGAAGTGTTTCTAATTATTATAGAGGAGAAAGTTGCTAACCTTAGGTAATCAGCATTGTCTTACGTCTTAGAGCTAGGTGTGTGACCCTGGGAAAACACCTTCACCTCTCTGAGCTTCACTTTGTCCTCTACAAATGAAAATAAAAGCATGTTTCACAGAGAAGTATTTTTGAGTTTAAAACGACACATGTAAAGCACTTAGTGAAAAAAGAGCTAATAAATAGCAGAGCCAGGATTTGAACCCCAGCTGTTCTGACTACAAAAGCCAAGTTCTTAATCTTTACCCTCTATTGCCTCTATTTTTACAGAGAATTGTCATGAAGATCACATACAAATGCAAGAATATAAATATAAATTTTAGAGTCTGCCAAGATAGATCCAGGACTTTACAATCAGAACTAAAGGCTTTTGGTAGTGATTTGAAGAAAAAAGAAAGAGCTCTATTAGAGTACAAAAGATATTTCTTTTGTTCAACACTGTATCCCTAGCTCCACAATGCATAATGCTGGCTTATTATATGTATTTGTTGAAAGGATGACATATAACCAACACCTATCAAAGGAAAGAGAACATTTGACAAGTATCTATTTCAAGACTAAGCCCTGTAAAGGCGGTGACATCATTATTCTTAAAGGTTTAGCACACATAAAAAGTACCTACTCTTTAAGGAAACTTCTTTATAGATGTTGATTATTTTGAACTTAGTATGTGAAAGATAGAAAAAAGCATCATTTTAGAAGATGTTATAGCTTGACATGCATATATACTTTTAGAAAAAAGTCATTCAATTAATCCTTATCTAATCAGATATATTAATTGAAAATAGATTATAATTATGCTTCACACAGATGCTGTTCTTTTCTAGACTTTAGTCAGGCTCCTCTAAGCCCTCTAAGCCTAGACCTTGATGTCCACTGTGGCAAGAATCTTACTAAGTCAGGTTAGTGAGAATCCGCCCCATCCCATCCCTACCTCAGTATCAGATCAAATTCCTCGTCCTTCACCATCCCCCCAGCTGATATCTGGTCAGCCTGAACTGTCTTCAGCAAGAATCCTGTTAAATCTGTTTAGCAAGAATCCCCTCTTACCCCTGCCTGATATTTAGTAACTTTCCATCCACTGGACCCTCTGGCACCATTCTTGCTGCATATCTTACTCCAGTTCTGTTAACATTTCAGTTGCTCAGATGTGCCATCCTCCTTCCTATCTCAGGACTTTATGTGTGTAGTTCCCTTCAATTAATCAATTCCTATGTAGCATCTTTCAGATTTCAGTACAGAGGTCACTTCCGTAGAGAATCATCTTCTAACACATCTTGCTGTAAGTTCTCAATGTACACTGAACATAAAAGCATTCATCACAGTAATGACATATTTTCATTTCCTTTTTTGTTTGTTTTTTTCCTCACTACAACACCATGCTCCATAATGTAAATGATATACACGTAAGCCACATTTTGCAAATTCCTTTACTCAACTGAAAGTGCAAAAATAAAAAAATTACCTAATATTCAGTCCAAAGGTCTTGTTTATTCTGCCCACCTCTCTCCTTTTCCTACCTCTTCTTCCTTCTCCATATCTTGTCTACCAATTTTTTGTAGTCTCGACAACACATCACGGAACAAGCGACACTACACACACTGTCTCTAACTCTTAGAACAATAAATCACTCAAGGGAATTATTACTTTCCCGTGTGATGGATAAGCAAACTAAAACCTAGAAGTATGATCACTTAAACCCAGCAGCACAGAGAGCAGGTGCCGTAGTAGAATTTGGAACATAGCACTGTACAGCTTCAAGCCCATCATATTCTTTCTCCAAGCTCCACACACTGTATTGTCTCATCCATCATCAAGACACCCTCACAGCATTACTATGGTATCACCTCTCCTGTGGGTACATGGATTGGAATTCACAAGATTGAGAGTCCCTGCATAGCAGGAAATATATCTGACATTTCTTTCATACTTTCCTAAGCCAGAAAGGCATTGTGCCAGAAATAGGTGCTTGATGCCTGTGTTACTGAAGAATCACAAACTGTGATAGAGGGAAGAAAACCTGGTACTCTGGTCCAATCTCTTATTTCATAGCCCAGGAACACCAGTTTAAAAAGTGGCAGAGAACTTAGGACTTAAAATGCTGAAGTTTAAATTTTCTATTGTACCATGTTCTGTGCCCTTTCCCTGATTAGTGAATGAATGATAAGATACATGAACTGATTTTTAAAATGAATAATGTTAGTCATTATCAGACCATCTAACCTTCTGGGGATGCCTAGTGATGAGTAGATGCTCTCTTCCTGATTAATATCAAAGAGGGTTTTAACCATGAGGGAAAAAGAAAGAATGAGAGCCACGTGATCTCATTACTTTTCCCCAAACATCACGGCATTTTATTGCCCATTTTCTAGTCAAAGAGTCTCTGAAACATGGCCCAACATGCAGTTGTGCTTTCAGAGAACTCGGAGAGACAAGTTCTGTCTCTCTTGACGCAGACAGACAGAATTTCACCCTCCCTGGACTCATCCGAACTTGATTCTTGGCTGAAACACTTCAAACAAGAAAACATACTCTATTGTTTTTACTTCAAAGATGAGTTTTACAGTTTTAAATCCAAAGCCACAGTTTCATGGAAATTTATGAGACCAAAAAATGCTTACAACTAAATAGTGGGTTTCTAGGTAGTAGCTGCTGTGCATGACATGCAGAACATACTCTTTGTATGGTGCATTGGGCCAAAAACCAGAACTAAGATCTTGGCCTTAATCCTAGAGCCCCCTCTCAGGGGCCAATACATGGCACAGGGACACAGGGTACAGGTATCACTGGTACTCGAGGCCTTGCATCTATCATCTGCATTCCTGCGTCATATCCTTCATATCTAGAGGGGTCACCAGTCTGCAAGCCACAAGGTTCTAATGACAACTCCTTAATGAGGCTGGGGTGACTATTTCATTGAGTTACTGGAAGCATAAGAGTCAAGGGAAGGTAATATAGATTATCTCATTAAAGTAAATAATTTAAGTTCCCGGTAGTACATGATAAAGATACTGGACTTTTTGATACCCTCTCAGAGAAAAGAATCACTTGATATTTTATGTGTCCTGCAGTGATTTTATCTAACATGAAAGTGAAATATACATGCATATTTATATATCTACAGGTATTTGTGTGTATACCTATATAATTAGTTAGATTGAGATATATGTCTATATCCTTTGTGAATACTAGAAACAGAATATATTTAAGCGATGCCACTGATTTGCATAATAAAAAGAGAAAATGAACATTCTAAATGAATACATGGGGAATATTTAGTTTTACAAATAACAATGCAAATTAAAACAATAAGGTTACATTTCATTGCTATTGCACAGATGAACTTTTAAAATAAATCACAATTACCAATGATAGTGAAGATGGTAAAGTTTATAAGCTCAAACAATTCAGGATGTAATTGCAATGTGAGTCTACCACTTTCAAAAGCAATAGATCAGCGCATATCTATAGAAATAAAGATATCTCAGTAATCCCATTCTCAGAAATTATTCTGGAGAAAGCATTCATTTAAGCTTTTTTTTCTTTCAATTAGGATGTTCACTGCAATATTATCTATAATACCCCCAAATTAGAAATAATTAAAATGTCCAGCATTAGGGTATGCTCACTCATTGGAATGTTATACAAATATTCTAAAACCTTTTTGAAATTTGCAACATTATGCAAAGTATATGTGACATAAAATTAAGAGAGCAAAGTATAAAATTCTACGTTCATACTGACTACAACCATGCAAAGATATATTTGCCTAAATTTTTATATAAATATAATATCCTTTAATTAAACTGCTGGCATCAGGAATGCTTTTTAATTTTCTTTTAAATTTTTAGTATTGTTATTTTCTCAATTAAAATGGGAAAAATAGACAAAGCCAGATTCTACTGACAAGAAATAAAATGATTTCTCATTGTAGAGGCTGTGTATGCAGATGTTAAGGCGCAGAGGGTTAGGAGTCAGGAGAGCAGCTGAGCTTGTGGCTGCCCCTTCCCTTGGAAGCTGTGAGACCTTGGAAAAGTAATTTACACTATCTAAGTGTCAGTTTACTCTTATGTAAGATGGAGATAATCATTTTTTTTTTTTTTTTTTTTTTTGTGGTACGCGGGCCTCTCACTGTTGTGGCCTCTCCCGTTGCGGAGCACAGGCTCCGGACGCGCAGGCTCAGCGGCCATGGCTCACGGGCCCAGCCGCTCCGCGGCATGTGGGATCTTCCCGGACCGGGGCACGAACCCGCGTCCCCTGCATCAGCAGGCGGACTCTCAACCACTGCGCCACCAGGGAAGCCCGATAATCATTTTTTATAGCCGTGGAGATTCAGTGAAATCTAGTCTTAATCTCTTAGCAAAGTTTATGGCCTATCATAAATGTTCAAGAAATAATAGTTTTGGTTTGTTTTGTTTTTCATATTTTGGCAGCAACCAATTTCAAGTCACAAAAATACCATCCAGAAAGTCTTCTTAATGCCAGAATATCTAAATAAAAAGTTAAAAACAAAGAAAAGCCTGTCAGAAATATATGTGACAAAATATTTCCTTTTGGACCTCACCAAGACAACATACTTTTGTAAATACAATTTTTTTTCCATTTTCTTTCAGGTACTTTGAATTTGGAGTACGCAAGTTTTTGCAAAAGAAATGCTTTCATAAAATTAAACTTAAGTCCATATCTACATGTGAAGAGGGACACTGAAAATTACATTAAGTACATTGATTTTTCTATGGAAGTAAAATATTTATGTAGCTGACATATGAATTATAAACAACTCTTCTTCTCTTCCCCACCTCATATCTTATATACCTATGTCTGCATCTGTACTTAGTCTCCTAAAAGAGTTAATCTTCCCCTCCCCAATCCCACCCAGTTCCACCAAATGAATGAGCAGTTTACTATTTTTTTTTTATTCCCAGTGGGGTCTGGCCTAATTCACGTGGGCACAATGCACGTAGGTTCCAAAGGATCCCACTGATCTATGTATTACAGAGAGCTTCTAATACAAAAGTCCATAGAGAGTGCTTTTAGATTTTCAAATATCCAGTTTTAACTTGAAAGCTGTGCACATTTGCTCTGGAAGGACATAACAATGACTCCCCAACATTGTTCCCCTTTTCAATATAGCCACACTTGAAAGGAATTCAGTTTCTTTAGCAACAAAAGTATCCCAAGGACCCAAGGTCCTCAGTGTTCACATCTCAGAAAGACTCCGTGTGAGAAGAGCCGCTGTGGTTTCTTTTGAACATCCATCATTGCCTCTCAGCCCATCTGGATCAGTGTTGAGTGGAGGACAATCTTTCTAACTTGAGACGTGGGGTGAGACAGGAGAAAAACCAATGAGATTTTTCACCTTCCCTTCGTGATGTACCCTGGCAGCAAAGTGACCCAGGCAGTTAAGAAGCATACTGCATGCGTAACAATTTAATGAGATCTTGGAGACTTTGGTCTCCAGTGAGTATCTCATTGGGAAATTTCTTCATTAGTTGGTTTTTATAGGTAAATCTTGCCTCAGATCCCAATGGGAGCTTGCAACAGCTTTGAGAAGCAAATGTGAACTCACAATCAGAATTTCCTCTAGTCAGGTACTAAGGCTGGTGAACAGAAAACTTTTTTCCATGAAGGAAATTTCATCTTTTCTTTGGGGAGAATAGGTCAAAATATCTACTCTCTGAATTCATTTTTTTAAAAGCATGCACAATCCTGTATGAACTAACTACTACCTCCATTTCAAAAGATGCCCTAATGAGATTCATTGAGTGGTTATCCTATCCACCTTTCACTCATTCATTTATTCATTCATTCAGCATATATTTACTGAGTGTCTACTATGAGACAGGTACTATTCTAATGAATCAAAAACATTAAAAAAACAACAACAACAGGTAAAAATAATTCCTGCCTTTGTGAAGCATCCAGTCCAAAAGAAGACAGAAAATAATAAACATAAAACACATAAATATATAGTGCGTTAGAAGTGCAGGTATTTGGCAGAATTTTCAAGCAGAGGGGGCAACCAGCGCCAAGGCCTTAGACAAAAGCACGCCTGATCTGCTTTTTGATTTTCAAATATCCAGTTTTAACTTGAAAGCTGTGCACATTTGCTCTGGGAGGACATAACAATGGCCCCCCAACATTGTTCCTCTTTTCCATATAGCCACTTGAAAGGAATTCAGTTTCTTTAGCAACAAAAGTATCCCAAGGACCCAAGGTCCTCAGTGTTCACATCTCAGAAAGACTCCATGTGAGAAGAGCCACATGGAGAACAGCAAAACAGCTAGCATGTCTGAAGCAGAGTGAAGGAGGAGGTAAGTAGCAGGACGTGAGGTCAGACAGGTCAGGAGTGCCATGAGGTTACTGTTAGGATTCTGGTTTTCACTCTGAGAAAATAAGGAGCCAAAGAAGAGTTTGGGGTAGAGGAGCAGTGCCGTCTGAATTATCTGTTAAAGAATCACTCTGGGTGCAGGGATGAAATACTATCAAGTGTTGTATCTTCTAGGAAGCCTTACCTGATACTGCCATCTCAAAGGAGCTGTCTCACCTGCGTACTTCTTAAACATTCATGTATTCATTCAACCACATTTACTGAACATCAGCTCTCTTACAGGAATTGGAAATACAGAAATGAGTAGTATTTTGTCACATTTGGATTCTCCAGCATCTATAATTCCTTATTTGGGAAAACCCCCATTATATGGGTGTTCTGAGGTGACATAGGGTCTTACCTTTCCTCCTGCAAAGAAAGTTCAGTTAAACATGCCATGCTTAGGTAATGGGAGAGAGGGTGACATTCTATGATTTATATGTGAAAAAAGGAGATCATAATAGTTTCTACCTGGAACTCTCACCAAACTCAACCATCTGCTTAGAGAAGACAAATCATTCTACCTTACTTCAACTTCAGTGCTTACTGTTGCTTGTTTTATTTTTATTTTCACCAAATTCAGCCATTATTATCTCCTTTACTATCTAATCACTTTGGCTAAATACTCATATTTTCAGTATTTCTTTCCCTCTTTCCTCCCCTCCCTTCATCGCTCATTAAAATATGTCAAGGGTGAACTGAGAGAAAGAGACTTCTCTTCCCAGTTTTTGCATTGTCTTGATTTGGGAAAATTACCTCTGGTTCTAAATGGCCTTCACTTAGGGTGACTTGTGGAGTTTGTTTTCCTAGGTATAGGTCTCTGTCTGGTTGTCATCCTTGGGCATAATTGGTCTGCAGTGGTATGTATTGAAGTGTGGCAAGTTCTGTTCGGTCTCGTGGACATGATGCTAACACATGACGATGATGGTGATGGTCTCTGCCACTGCCTCAGGCCTTAGGTTGATACATAATCTGTATGCCTGTCCTTATCGTCCAGTGTTCTGAGCACTTCTCTGTCCCCAAAGGCAACAAGGAAATCTTGACTTCTCTCTCCAAACCTGGCTAAAATGTGTAGGAAAATATGAGGCTAGTTTCAAGTCCACACTCTTAAAGATCTCCCCTAGACATCATACTCTATTTTCTCACGGTGCCAATTGCAGTGTTTCAGTCTTCCAATCTTTTGCCTAAGCTCAGGGAATGGAGGGCTTACCCAATGTTTTCAGAATTCCCAATGTTATTCTCTCATTCTTTTTCTCTTTTTTCTCTTCTCTCTCCTTCTTCTTCTCTCCCTGCTCTTCTCCCCTCTCTCCTTCATTCTCTCTCTACCCTCACCCTCTCTGTCCCTCCTATGTCCTCCTTTTTATAACATAAAGCTCTTAACGTACCATAATGTTTCTTTCCTAACATAATGCTCTTCTCTTTTAGGTATGAATATTAACATTTAAACCCAGTTATGAGAGTTCCTGGAAAATCCCTTTCTCTCTCACCAAAGTCAGTTTTTGTTTCTGTTTTATCCACACCAAAAGCATTTCCTAAGTTTCCTTGTAGACTTAGAAACTCGATTTGTAAGATCAGGGCTGGGTTCTAGGCTGCATTCCCCCCTCCCAAAATAATCAATCCCTTCACTACAGTGGCTAGAGAAGCAGCTGCAGGACAACCAGGAAAACTAAGATTTTCAAAAATGTTATCATCCATATACTAATAAAAATAATAAGAGCTCATACTTATTGAGAGCCTGCTCTATACCCAGGTCTGTCTATTCCCCAAACACTGCCTCATAACACTTCTCCTCTACGGAAAAGTAAATAGAACAAGGAAGAACTTCCCTTCTCATAACAAGCTAAGTGATTATGCCACTCAAAAAAAACTTAGGCATATTTTTAAAAATATAAAGCCTCAAATCCCTCTTATCAATATTTATTTTAAATAATAATAAGAGAATCCATTTGTTGAATGCTTACTATCAGTATATTTTCACTAAGTCTGTTGTAATCTGTATACCAAAAACTATAATGTTGTGAATATAAAAAATATTTAAATAATGATTTAAAAAAACAGGCTGAAAGGTGTTAAGTTTGCCCAAGATCACATGGCTAAGGAGTGTTGAGGGTGGCATGATGCCTAAGCCTGTACCTGTATCCTTGTGAAGAGTCATAGTGCAGAAGCATATTGAAAATTAAAGGCTCTGAGAGATCAGGTCAGAGGTAAAGAAACCTGTTTAACTGTATTTAACAGTGTTTCCTACAAGTGTCTTTGATTCTAGAATGGAAACATCAAGACAGTTTAGGGACTGTAGGTGGGGAGTGGGGGGCAAGTTTCTCCAGTGGCTGTGGTTACATGGGAGATGGAGAACAAAGAAAACAAAGCGATGGTGAACCCGTGCTGGACCAACATCAGCAGGGCAACAGAAGATCCATTCACTCAGTTTTTTGGGGGTTTTTTTTAACATCTTTATTGGAGTATAATTGCTTTAAAATGGTGTGTTAGTTTCTGCTTTATAAAGAAGTGAATCAGCTATACATATACATATATCCCCATATCTCCCCCCTCTTGCGTCTCCCTCCCACCCTCCCTATCCCACCCCTCTAGGTGGTCACAAAGCACAGAGCAGATCTCCCCGTGCTATGCGGCTGCTTCCCACTAGCTATCTATTTTACATTTGGTAGTGTATATATGTCCATGCCACTCTCTCACTTCGTCCCAGCTTACCCTTCCTCCTCCCCATGTCCTCAAGTCCATTCTCTATGTCTGCGTCTTTATTCCTGTCCTGCCCCTAGGTTCTTGTTACAATAGCCAGGACATGGAAGCAACCTAAGTGTCCATTGACAGATGAATGGATAAAGATGTGGCACATATATACAGTGGAATATTACTCAGCCATAAAAAAAAGAAATTGAGTTATTTGTAGTGAGGTGGATGGACCTAGAGTCTGTCATACAGAGTGAAGTAAGTCAGAAAAAGAAAAACAAACACCGTATGCTAACACATATATATGGAATCCATTCACTCCGTTTGCAGAGCAAAACAGCATGTCAGTTGTCTGTTAAACCCTAGAAATGTAAAAATAGGCAAGATGCCCTCTCTGTCCTCAGGAAGCTCTGAGTCAAGCATTCTCTACTTCTGTTAGAACAGTCAACTCTCAATCCTAAACAGGGGCTTTATTAAAAGACAGATCGCTGAGTCCCACCACCAGAGTTCCGATTCTGTAGATCAGTATGGTGGCGCCAAAGAATCTGCATCTTCTACAAGCCCCCAGGGGATGCTGATGCTACAGGTCCCAAGTGCACGCTTAGAGAGTGACTGTGTTACAATATTAAAGTACTAGCTTCTTCAGTCTCCTGGGAGAATATTTTCTGTCAATCTCCACTGTTTCCAAAAAAAGAAGCTCAAAATCTTAATCTTATTGGTACCTCTACGTTCACGGTAATATAACAAAGGCCACAGTTATTTGTTTATCTAAGCCATAGATGTGCTGGGAACATTATATTTATCACCGTCTTTTTACCTGCAGAATTAATCAAAGATAGATTTGTTAATCAATAATCAATGCCTGATTTAAGAGGCTCAGAGAGGTCATGAGTTGACACAATGCAAACAGCTTGAAAGGTGTAGAGCTGGGATTCAAACCTCTTATCCCCCAAATTTTGTATTTTTCATTTTATTGCTGAGACCGGTTCATTTGATGGTGGTGTTTGGAGGTGAAGGCCTGTGACATGAGTGGCTTGTTAAGCATCAGGAAGCCTCAATAAATAATTGATTGAATTTCTTTTGTCCTCTTCCTGCTCTTGAGGAAAGCACCTCATGTGTAAAAAAGATTGCAGCTCAGACAGTGCTAACAGTAAAAAAAAAAAAAAAAAGAAAAAAGAAAGAAAGAAGGAAAGGTGGCCTGCTGCCCTGCTGCCTAGTGCCTGGGAACTTTGCCTTTCAACAGCTGCTTTGCTTCTGGAATTCAGCTTTCAGCCTCACCCCCACCCCTCCACCTCACCCCTGAAGTGGAAGGGAAAGGCCACCCACACAGAGTCATAGCAGCTGTGGCAAAGAGTGCATGTCAGCAGCACCGCCAGCAGGACAGCAGGAGTACCATCTTCTCTGGTGCTGCCTGCCTAATCCCTGTCCTGTGTTGGTTGTCATGGTGACAAGGGCAATGCCTGTGCAGGTGCCTTAATGCGACTGAGACACATGTGACTCCAATGATGACGGGAATGAAAGAGAATCAGCCAGGAGCCCTCAGCTCCAGCAGGAGGGCTCTGGATCCTGTGGTGCTCTAAGCAGTGGTTAGAGGATTGAGAAGGCTGAGGAAGTGCAGGAATCCAAGTCAGGTCCTCCTGAGGCAGCCTCCCACCTCCACCCCACGTGGCTTTGCCTGGATGGAAGCTTAAAGAGACCCGTCTGGAGGCACAGGCTCCAGATTTGTTATGGTTGATTAGAAAAGGTGCTTTCCCAACCTCAAGAGAAGCACATATGTTGTTCTAAAATCTCCTTTACTTTCCCACCAACTCTTCCATCTGCAGGAAAAGCACAGGAGTGACCTAGAGGGCACAACAGAATTTACATCGTCTTTCTCAAACAGAAGAAAGAAACAGTGTCCCTCAAACAGAAGAAAGAAAATGTTCTCTTCTCCCCTCTGGTAATTTTGACATTTAATTGGCGAGAGTTAGAATCTTGCTTATTTTTGATGCCTTGTCCCAGGATGCTTATCCTAATCTTTATTATTAATAATAACCAGTATTTGTTGAATGATTTTACTATGTCCATTCATAGCACTATAGCATAAGGAATATGTTTAAGAATTTTATTCCTATTAAAGGTATGCAAATTTAGGCTTAAGGAGAATATTCGCCAAAGGTTCTACAGTTTATAGAGGTCTGAGTTCGGATCTAAACCGAGGTCTGTCTGTTTCCAGAGCAGAGCACTTACTCCCTATGCTGTGACATAAGGCACAGTTCTTATGAGCTTTCTGGGAGATAGGAGAAAAAGGAAAGGGATCTTAAACTTTTTCTGTTGCTTCCCATGGAAATAAAGCTAAACCATGTGAGTTTGGAGCTTAAGCAAGGGCATTTCGAGAAAGCTAAGAGCCTTTCCCATGTTATCTTTTATAGGTTTTGTTTGAATTCTGGAATGTTCCCAGTGTCTATTGTTTTGGGCTGGATACTTACGTATGGGCGACCTAAGTCTGCAACTGAAATGACTTTCACAAAAGCTTTCCTTCCAGGATATGCTTGATAGAGATCAATGCACTTAACATTCATTTCAGGCTAATTAGCTAAAGCAAGGGTCCCATGAACACCAAGAGCCAGAAGAAGGGACGATTTAGGACATCTTTGTCTAATTCCTCTTTAAATGCTAACAGCTTTGAGATTATTCTATAAACAGGCAGTATCAGGAAAGGAATAAAAGGACCTGTTTCATTTAATAAAGGGATCACCAAATGGATTGGAATGTTTATAACAGCCTAAGTAATTATTAGTAATTACTAAGTAAGTATTCATTTAGGTCAGACTACTGCGGGCATCAGGAAAACATAACTAAGAAGAGCAATTCCCTTTAGGTATAGCCTGCAACAGGGCTTCGTTATGAAACACCCCCGATCCTGCACTTCTACATGCCTGGTGGAAAACAGATTAGCTCTGCGACAGAGAGCGAAGACCCCTCTCCTTGGTGCCCCAGAACTGCAAGTCAAATATTATAAGAGAACAAATAAAATCTATGTTCTAATGTAATACATGTTGTTACCTAAACAATGTATTTCAGTAAGGGGCAAAGGAGGCTGGGATAGACACTAAAACATTATCTCGAAAATCAGAATGACGTGTGTTCAAATCCTGGTTTCTCCTTAGTAATCCCAAATACACCCACCCCAAAGGGTAAGAGTTGTGTGGTGCTACGGCTCTCCCATTATTTATTAGGAGACTAATTAGGCAAGTTACCTAACTGTTCTAGGACTTTGTCTTCTAAAATAAGCATTATCATAGAATCAAGCTCCCAAAAGTTGTTGTAAGGATTAAATGAGACAATAAGTGTGCAAAGAGACTAGGCTATAGTGAATGTACAATAGATGGTCATAATTATTACCTGGCTCAGCTACAGAAGCTGGCTCTGAAAGAGCCACCTGAGAGGTGATTAGCAAGGGCAAGGTGATTAGCTTAAGAGTTTAGGCACTTATTATTCAAGAAGGATCCATCCAAGGCGTAGTAGATCCTTCCAAAGAAGATGAATTATGCTCCTGTTAGGTGAGTGGTGACATCAATCTGTTCTTAGGAATTTAATTTTTGGCTTTCACAGAGATTAAGAAAATGGTACAGCCATCTGGAAAGGGAGTTGGGAAAGCTCCAATGAGTATCTGTGCTCCAGCTGAATAGGCAGCACTTCATCAGAGATCTACAATTCTCATAGTTGTTGTTACATGCTCTGCCTTGGCCAGGATTGGCTGCTGAATCACAAGAGCTTCTGAAAAAACGCAGATCCTGGGTCCTAATCCAGATCTGCTGAATCAGAATCTCTAAGGGGTTATGCCATGCAATACGACTTTCCTAAAATTTCCTCAGGCACACGGCACAGGACGCATTCTGTGGGCTACTGTTCAGAAACCAGTGAGCTAAGGAAGTAGGTGAGACTGAGCCTGCTGTAGTAAAATGTCACCTTGGTGATGGGGACCTTTCTGAATACATTCTACTTGTCAGCTTGCACTCATGCCTCATAGGGATGTATCTGAGGCCCATTAACATTCACTTCACAAGACACCAAGTGCTTATGTGTCTTCTTCGTGCTTTCCTCCACTAATAAGCTATTTTTAAAAATGGATGGTTTAAAATGATGGTTCCTAATGACAACTTACTGACATCCCATCAGGCCTCCTTTATCTTGACCCATCTCTTGCCTACAAATGGGAAAACAGAAGTAATGCAGCAGGAGCTTTTAAGCAGGTATATAAAAAACACCTAGTTATCACGACTAGCAACTTAGGTGTGATTGTTTGACTTCCCCTGCAAAGGGCCACGGCAGCATATTAATAAACCAAGAATCAGGTTGAAGTTTTTTTAGATTTTTCCTCAAAGTAACTTCAGAAGGTAGAAAGTAAATACATCCAGGAGTGGAACTGCTGGATCATAAGTCAGGTATATGTTTAGCTTAGGCAAAAACTTCTAAGTTTTCCAAGGCAACTGAACCAATTTGTACTCTCTCCAGCAGGTATGAGAGTTCCAATTCTTCTACATCCTTACCACCACGATATGGACTTTTCAGTCTTTTTAATTTTAGCCATTCTGGAGACTGTTTAGTGGGATCTCATTGTGGTAGTAAATTTGCATTTCCCTGATGTGTAATCATTTCACATGAAGTGCCTATTAGAGCGTTTTGCCCATAACTCATCAATTTCATTCCAAAGTATATGCCCAAGAGAAGTGAGTGCATATGCCCACGAAAAGACATACACAAGCTGTTTTATTTATACAGCAAACTGGACACCATCCAAATATCTATCAACAGGAGAATAAATAAGGTAATTTTTAGGCAATGGAATATACACTGCAAGAAAAAGAAAAACTACTAAAACATGTAACATCATGGATGGCTCTCATAGATATGTTGCGGGATAAAAAAAGCAGACACAAATGAGTATGTGCTGTATAATTCCATTTATATAAAGTACATGAACATAACATATTACAACTTCAGATAGCAATCGAAGTTGGAATAGTAGTTAGCTTTGCTGGCGGAGCATGTAACTGGGGCAGGCTTCATGGGCACATGTCTCATAAGGTTCCACATTTAGAAAGGCCCTTTGCTTACTTTAATGCTCTGCTCTCACTATCTGGAAATTCTTTTTTTTTTTTTTTTTTTTGCGGTACGCGGGCCTCTTACTGTTGTGGCCTCTCCCGTTGCGGAGCAGGACGCACAGGCTTAGCGGCCGGGGCTCACGGGCCCAGCCTCTCCGCGGCATGTGGGATCCTCCCAGACCGGGGCACAAACCCACGTCCCCTGCATCGGCAGGTGGACTCCCAACCACTGCGCCACCAGGGAAGCCCCTGGAAGTTCTTAATATTCTTGAACAAGGAGCACCAGGTTTTCATTTTGGACTGTGAGCTGCAAATGACACAGCTCACATGTAATCGACTAGACAAAGGCATAAGAGAACCTCCCAGGTGTTGGAAGTTTTCTATATCTTGATTGAGGAGGTAGGTACATGGGTGTATGTATATGCTAAAATCTACTAAGCTATACACATAAGACTTGTGCACTTTATGTAAGTTATAAGTTAATAAATTAAATTTTAACAAAAATGTAAGAGAATAAATAGAATATATAGTAATGTGAAGAGCAACCTTACTAGGATTACCAGAGGCCTTCCTGCACAGCTCTGGGGAGGATTCTAACAAAAGTGACTCCAGCTGTAAGAAAGAACACGGAATGGTGGACACTAACATGCCCTGAGAGTATCTACTGTATGTCAGGCACCTTGGAAATCATTTTACCTGTTCTAAATCATTAAATCTTCCCAGCAACCTTCTAATATAGATAGAACTAGCCTCAATTTATAGATAAGGAAAAGGAGGTCCAGAGAGGTCAAGCAACTTGTCTAATGATGGATAGTAAGTGAGTGGCCAAATGGAGTTGCAAACCCAGCTCCATCTGCCTCATAGGCACATCCCTGCCACACTATTATGCCACCTCAACTTGTAAGAATCTCCTAGTCATGTATCTGGGGAGACAAAAAGGCTGACCACATTCCAAAAATATTTCAATGTGACTTAACAATTCAGAGGCTAGATACAATGTGGAGAAATCCTTTTACTGCCCTTGCAGGCATGCTGTGCCCTCCCAGGGCATGAGATTCGATTTTACCCAGTGAACATAACTGTAGGTATTAGTCCTGGAAATACAATGAACCATCACAAGTATTTGACTCAAGGGCTTGGTTCAGCCTCTGATTCTACAGCTTGCCGATGGGCCATAAGAAATAAGCATTGTTATGTGACCTTCAAAACATAACAGATGAGTAGCAAAATAAATGATTCATTTAATGGGTTTAGATATACAGGGCCTTCCCTTGCTTCAGCACTGAGATCATATTTATGGCCTGGTCTTAACTGAGTTTCTTTGTGTGGAAGCTTTGAAAAGCCATTATAGTCAAAACCTTTCACAGGATTTATTATTAGAATGCTTTGAAAATTTCTATGTAGAAAACAGAAGCAGGGGAACTATTACGTCTGTTATGTGAATGCAAAAAAAAAAAAATTCACTTAAAACATAGACTTCTGAATGTTTGACACTTTGGAAATAACCAAAATGGGAAATAATCTATCCTTAATCTGCTTTAAAATATATGCTTATGTAGCGTTTCATGAGACCTTTGCATAATTTTTATCCAATGTATTATTCAATAAACATGTATTGAGCATTTTATATACATGTCAGAATGCTGGGGATTCTTATGCATATGAGATGGATGAGATATGCATTTGACCTTCTGGAAGATAAGAATAAATAATGGTATAAAACATGTATCTACATGTGCCTAGTAAAAAGATAATGTAATAAATTAAAGAATTATAGCATCAAGAGAAGGGATGATGGGAGGAGCAAGCCATTACCCCCTTATGTTTGTCAGGAAAATCAGTGATTGTGAGAAATATAATGGAATTGCCAAATAATATGAAATTAGCTATGCGGGCAGTGTGGTTCCGTTTACTTTTCGTTTTCCTCAAGGCCGTTATAGAGACTATCCGTCTTAATCCTTTATCCATGTCTCCCTCCCAATCTCTGTCTCTAGCCCATTGTGCTTTTTCCTTTTCTTTCCTCACCTGGATCAAAATTCTTAGGAGAGATTAAGGACATACCCAGAGGGGTGTGAAACGACTGTGTCCTAGCTCAAGACAAAGCATGGATATAGAAAGGGACACAGTAATAGCTAGCATTTATTAAGCACTTATGATGTAAGCTCTTCACGTTTTAACTCATTTACTCCTCATTACAGTCCTGGGAGGTGGTACTATAATCATGGCCACTTTAAATGTGAGACAAATGAGACAAAGATTTCTTAAGTAAAAGGTCCAGTCACATCATATGCTCATAAGTTATGAAGCAGAAATTCAAACCGAGGCAGACTGGCTCCAGAGCCTCACTCTCAAACATGATGCTATATTACACAGGGCAGTAAAATTGTGGGACACAGAAAAAAGGATCTAAGATGTACAATAAGTATGAACAATGCATCTGTGGGCCAGTTTGGCCTCTTTTTATCGTATGACCCAGTTCCCTCAACTATTAAGGGATGCTGTGACTACTGAATTTGGAATGAGATGGGAAATATGTCATTGGAAATAGTCCAGTTATACATAAGAAAAGTGAGGCTGGAGAAATCAAGTGATTCCTCCTAATATGCATAGCTTGGATTAGAGCCTAAATACTCTAAACTCTAGGACCTATATGCTTTCTGTATAACCACACCTGGATACACCTGATTCTAAGGCCTCCTTCATCTCCTCCATCCTTTTACAATCTCCCAGTCACATGACCTGTCATTGCACATCAACACATTCACTACAAACCAAAGATAGAACCTTTGAACACGAGAGGAGAAATGTTCTTAGAAAACCGTTTGCTCCCCAGACTTGTTTTATATAGATGGGAAGACTGAGGCCTAGAAAAGCAAAAGATGTGTTGCAAAATCATATATACATACATACATATATCTATCTATCTATATCTATCTATCTATCTATCTATATGGTAGCTAATTGGGAGTTAATTTCTTCCACTTCCTGCTTCCTACATCATCCCATATATAATAAACTGTTTACCAGAAATGACATGTATTAGATCATATGTGACTAATTTCCCACCTTATATTTTCACATTGAATGTTCAAAACGACTCATGAAAAACATATTATGCTTAATTTTTGAATTCAGGGTCATTAAAACCCCAGCTCTAATGACTTCAAACTCAGTGTTGTTTCCACTTTGCTACAGCTGTCTCTCTACTGTTTAGAACCACAGTATTCTTCGTTAGATTCATTGGCTCTAGATTTATTGCCATTCAATATCAATTAGCTATCAACCACATGGCAGTGATATGTACCCCAACATTTATACCATATTTAGTAAACATGCATTCAGTACTTGCCGTGTATCTTGTATACCAGTATATATATATGTGTAGACAGATATGTGTGTATATTTATATATTTTATATACACATACACAGAGATGTATACCTTCATAATATTTAAGAGACACAAATATATCTCCTCATATGCCCATAGCATGTCATATGATCCCTTTCTTCAAAATCGTTACATCAAATTAATACGTAAAAAGGGTTAATTTGAAATAGTTGACATAAAATACTTATGACAGTGAGAAACATTAGACAAATCTGTCCAACTAAATAATCTTTTATATACCCTCCAAAGTTTTGCTTTCTTAAACTACAGGTACTAGAGTTAACTTCTTATCTTGCTTTTACATATTATTCAAGATCAAAAGACAATGAAATTAAATTAGGCTTCCCTGTGAGCTTTGAAAAGCAGAAAATGGCTGGCAGCAAGAAGCAAGAAGTTGCTCCACACCTGAAAACTGGCAGAATAGAAGACTAAAACCTTCACCACCAGACTCCACCACAAAAGAGATTGAAATGGGTGGTAGGGCTGGTCAGAAAGCCCTGAGGGAATCCTTCCTGAGTCCCAGGGAAACAAATTAAGAAAATTGGTGTTCAGGAAAACATGATCAGCTAATAACAGGGAGAACAAACAAGTCCAAACCAACCAAAAATATGTCAAGCGTGGGTCTATTTTAGCATCATCTGGTTGTGTCCTTGAAATAATAAGAGATGATTGTTCTACACTTAGGAGAGTTTGACATACAGCTGGCCCTAATACATGCTTGATGGGCATCCTTCTCTGTGCTCCTTATTGAACAGAGCTTGCTAAATAAAAAAGTCACATTCTTTTACCACGTGGATCAAAATGGTCTATGGTATTCTATGCTATTTTTATTAATTAATTAATCATTTAATACTAGCCCAGCACACAAGCACCACAGAGCCCTTCATATAAACCTCGTATCAGGCTGGATAATTTGTGAGCATTATCATATTCAGTCCTTCCAAAAGCTCTGTGAGGTCAGTCTTATCAGGATCACAATTTTAGAAATGAATAAAGACGAATACAGAGTTCAAACAACTTTCTTACCATTTGCACAACTGACTAGTGTCAAATGAGGTAATAAACCAAGGCCTATTTTATGCCAAAGGCTGTGCGTTTAACCACCAGAGACACTACCTGGCGAAAACCCTCGTTCAAAAAAGAAGCTTAGAAATACAGATTTCAATTAAACACACAATAAAGAAAACTGCCATGAAAGACAATTTCCAGCATTTTGGAAGATGCTCTCTGTTCTGCCTCTGCTCTGAGTTTTAAAGCAAAGAGAACCCCTTCATCCCTTCTCAGCCATTGGACTATGTCCTTACCCTTAAACCTGGTAGCTGTACCTACTCTCCAAGGCACCGGGTTCGACCCTTGGGGAATTATAAAAGTGAAGCTGAGCGAAAATAATCTCCACTATGGCAGCTTTTATGGGACCCAGTTTAAGTGGACTGAGGTGTCAAAATTCATCATTACAATTCACCTCAGAAAAGGCCTTAAACGTCAGTTTATCTTTGCAGTGAGAGTACCATAGAGCAAAAATTGAGAACAGATTGCTGGGGAAGATGGCGGAAGAGAAAGACGCGGAAATCAACTTCCTCCCCACAGATACACCAGAAATACATCTACACGTGGAACAACTCCTACAGAACACCTACTGAACGCCGGCAGAAGACCTCAGACCTCCCAAAAGGCAAGAAACCCCCCACGTACCTGGGTAGGACAGAAGAAAAAAGAATAAACAGAGACAAAAGAATAGGGACGGGACCTGCGCCAGTGGGAGGGAGCTGTGAAGGAGGAAATGTTTCCCACACACTAGGAAGCCCCTTCGCTGGCGGAGACTGCGGGTGGCGGAGGGGGGGAAACTTCGAAACCGCGGAGGACAGCGCAGCCACAGAGGTGCGGAGGGCAAAGCGGAGAGATTCCCGCACAGAGGATCAGGGCCGACCGGCACTCACCAGGCTGAGAGGCTTGTCTGCTCACACGCCGGGACGGGAGGGGGCTGGGAACTGAGGCTCGGTCTTCAGTCGGAGCGCCAGGAGAGGACGGGTTGGCAGCGTGAGCACAGCCTGCAGGGGGTTGGTGCGCCGCGGCTAGCCGGGAGGGAGTCCGGAGAAAGGTCTGGACCTGCCGAAGAGGCAAGACACTTTTTCTTCCCTCTTTGTTTCCTGGTGCACGAGGAGAGGGGATTAAGAGCGCTGCTTAAAGGAGCTCCAGAGACGGGCGCGAGCCGCGGCTAAGCGCGGACCCCAGAGACGGGAATGGGACGCTAAGGCTGCTTTGCCGCCACCAAGAAGCCTGTGTGCGAGCACAGGTCACTCTCCACACCCCACTTCAGGGGAGCCTGTGCAGCCCACCACAGCCAGGTTCCCGGGATCCAGGGACAACTTCCCCGAGAGCACACACAGCGCGCCTCCGGCTGGTGCAACGTCACGCCGGCGTCCGCCGCCGCAGGCTCACGCCGCACTCGATGCCCCTCCCCCCACCCCCCCCACCCCCGGCCTGAGTGAGCCAGAGCACCCGAATCAGCGGCTCCTTTAACCCCATCCTGTCTGAGCGAAGAACAGACGACCTCCAGCCGACCTACACGCAGAGGCGGGGCCAAATCCAAAGCTGAGCCCCTGTGAGCTGTGAGAACAAAGAAGAGAAAGGGAAATCTCTCCAGCAGCCTCAGGAGCAGCGGATTAAAGCTCCACAATCAACTTGATGTACCCTGCATCTGTGGAATACATGAATAGACAACCAATCATCCCAAATTAAGGAGGTGGACTCGCAGAGGAAGATTTATGATTTTTTCCCCATTTTCTCTTTTTCTGAGTGTGTATGTGTATGCTTCTGTGTGAGATTTTGTCTGTATAGCTTTGCTTCCACCATTTGTCCTAGGGTTCTATCTGTCCAATTTTTTTGTTAAATTTTTTTCCTATTTTTTCTCTTAAAAATTATTTTTTTTATATTTTATCTTTATTTTATTTCACTTTATCTTCTTTCTTTCTTTTTTCCTTCCTTCCTTCCTTCCTCCCTCCCCCCCTCCTTTCTTTCTTTCTCTCTTTCTTTCTTTCTTTCTTCTACTAATTCTTTCTTTCTACTTTACCTCCCTTTTATTCTGAGCCGTGTGGATGAAAGGCTCTTGGTGCTGCAGCCAGAAGTCAGTGCTGTGCCTCTGAGGTGGGAGAGCAAACTTCAGGACACTGGTCCACAAGAGACATCCCAGCTCCACATAATATCAAATGGCGAAAATCTCCTAGAGATCTCCATCTCAACACCAGCACCCAGCTTCACTCAAGGACCAGCAAGATACAGTGCTGGACATCCTATGCCAAACAACTAGCAAGACAGGAACACAACCCCACCCATTAGCAGAAAGACTGCCTAAAATCATAATAAGTCCACAAACACCCCAAAACACACCACCAGACGTGGACCTGCCCACCAGAAAGACAACATCCAGCCTCATCCACCAGAACACAGGCACTAGTCCCCTCCACCAGAAAACCTACACAACCCACTGAACCAACCTTAGCCACTGGGGACAGACACCAAAAACAACGGGAACTACGAACCTGCAGCCAGCTAAAAGGAGACCCCAAACACAGTAAGATAAGCAAAATGAGAAGACAGGAAAACACACAGCAGATGAAGGAGCAAGATAAAAACACACCAGACCAAACAAATGAAGAGGAAATAGGCAGTCTACTTGAAAAAGAATTCAGAATAATGATAGTAAAGCTGATCCAGAATCTTGGAAACGAATAGACAAAATGCAAGAAACGTTTAACAAGGACCTAGAAGAACTAAAGATGAAACAAACAACGATAAACAACACAATAAATGACATTAAAAATACCCTAGATGTGATCAATAGCAGAGTAACTGAGGCAGAAGAACGGATAAGTGACCTGGAAGATAAAATCGTGGAAATAACTACTGCAGAGCAGAATAAAGAAAAAAGAATGAAAAGAACCGAGGACAGTCTCAGAGACCTCTGGGACAACATTAAATGCACCAACATTCGAAGTATAGGGGTGCCAGAAGAAGAAGAGAAAAAGAAAGGGACTGAGAAAATATTTGAAGAGATTACACTCGAAAACTTCCCTAATATGGGAAAGGAAATAGTTAATCAAGTCCAGGAAGCACACACAGTCCCATACAGGATAAATCCAAGGAGAAATACGCCAAGACACATATTAATCAAACTGTCAAAAATTAAATACAAAGAAAACATATTAAAAGCAGCAAGGGAGGGCTTCCCTGGTGGCGCAGTGGTTGAGAGTCTGCTTGCCAATGCAGGGGACACGGGTTCGTGCCCC
>NW_020837958.1:7171149-7175662 GCF_003676395.1 Aethalodelphis obliquidens | reverse complement strand
AGCAAGGGAAAAATAACAGACAAGGGAATCCCCATAAGGTTAACAACTGATCTTTCAGCAGAAATTCTGCAAGCGAGAAGGAACTGGCAGGACATATTTAAAGTGATGAAGGAGAAAAACCTGCAACCAAGATTACTCTACCCAGCAAGGAGCTCATTCAGATTTGATGGAGAAATTAAAACCTTTACAGACAAGCAAAAGCTGAGAGAGTTCAGCACCACCAAACCAGCTTTACAACAACAGCTAAAGGAACTTCTCTAGGCATGAAACACAAGAGAAGGAAAAGACCTACAATAAAGAACCCAAAACAATTAAGAAAATGGGAATAGGAACATATATATCGATAATTACCTTAAATGTAAATGGACTAAATGCTCCCAACAAAAGACACAGATTGGCTGAATGGATACAAATATAAGACCCTTATATATGCTGTCTACAAGAGACCCACTTCAGACCTAGAGACACATACAGACTGAAAGTAAGGGGATGGAAAAAGGTATTTCACGCAAATGGAAACCAAAAGAAAGCTGAAGTAGCAATTCTCATATCAGACAAAATAGACTTTAAAATAAAGACTATCAGAAGAGACAAAGAAGGACACTATATAATGATCAAGGGATCGATCCAGGAAGAAGATATAACAATTGTAAATATTTATGCATCCAACATAGGAGCACCTCAATACATAAGGCAAATACTAACAGCCATAAAAGGGGAAATTGACAGTAACACATTCATAGTAGAGGACTTTAACACCCCACTTTCAGCCATGGACAGATCATCCAAAATGAAAATAAATAAGGAAATACAAGCTTTAAATGATACATTAAAAAATATGGACTTAACTTATATTTATAGGACACTCCATCCAAAAACAACAGAATACACATTCTTCTCAAGTGCTCATGGAACATTCTCCAGGATAGATCACATCTTGGGTCACAAATCAAGCCTTGGTAAATTTAAGAAAATTGAAATTGTATGAAGTACCTTTTATGACCACAACACTATGAGACTAGATATCACTTACAGGAAAAGATCTGTAAAAACTACAAATACGTGGAGGCTAAACAATACACTACTTAATAACAAAATGATCACTGAAGAAATCAAAGAGGAAATTAAAAAATACCTAGAAACAAATGACAATGGAGACATGACAACCCAAAATCTATGGGATGCAGCAAAAGCAGTTCTAAGAGAGAAGTTTATAGCAGTACAATCCTACCTTAAGAAACAGGAAACATCTCGAATAAACAACCAAACCTTGCACCTAAAGCAATTAGAGAAAGAAGAACAAAAAAACCCCAAAGTTAGCAGAAGGAGAGAAATCATAAAAATCAGAGCAGAAATAAATGAAAAAGAAATGAAGGAAACGATAGCAAAGATCAATAAAACTAAAAGCTGGTTCTTTGAAAAGATAAACAAAATTGATAAACCATTAGCCAGAGTCATCAAGAAAAAAAGGGAGAAGACTCAAATCAATAGAATTAGAAATGAGAAAGGAGAAGTAACAACTGACACTGCAGAAATACAAAAGATTATGAAAGACTATGACAAGCAACTCTTTGCCAATAAAATGGACAACCTGGAAGAAATGGACAAATTCTTAGAAATGCACAACCTGCCAAGACTGAATCAGGAAGAAATAGAAAATATGAACAGATCAATCACAAGCACTGATATTGATACTGTGATCAAAAATCTTCCAACAAACAAAAGCCGAGGCCCAGATGGCTTCACAGGCGAATTCTATCAAACATTTAGAGAAGAGCTAACACCTATCCTTCTCAAACTCGTCCAGAATACAGCAGAGGGAGGAACACTCCCAAACTCATTCTACGAGGCCACCATCACCCTGATACCAAAACCAGACAAGGATGTCACAAAGAAAGAAAACTACAGGCCAATATCACTGATGAACATAGATGCAAAAATCCTCAACAAAATACTAGCAAGCAGAATCCAACAGCACATTAAATGGATCATACACCACGATCAAGTGGGGTTTATTCCAGGAATGCAAGGATTCTTCAATATACGCAAATCAATCAACGTGATACACCATATTAAGAAATTGAAGGAGAAAAACCATATGATCATCTCAATAGATGCAGAGAAAGCTTTTGACAAAATTCAACACCCATTTATGATAAAAGCTCTGCAGAAAGTAGGCATAGAGGGAACTTTCCTCAACATAATAAAGGCCATATATGACAAAACCACAGCCAACATCGTCCTCAAGGGTGAAAAACTGAAAGCATTTCCGCTAAGATCAGGAACAAGACAAGGTTGCCCACTCTCAACACTCTTATTCAACATAGTTTTGGAAGTTTTAGCCATAGTAATCAGAGAAGAAAAGGAAATAAAAGGAATCCAAATTGGAAAAGAAGAAGTAAAGCTGTCACTGTTTGCAGATGACATGATACTATACATAGAGAATCCTAAAGATGCTACCAGAAAACTACTAGAGCTAATCAATGAATTTGGTAAAGTAGCAGCATACAAAATTAATGCATAGAAATCTCTGGCATTCCTATACATTAATGATGAAAAATCTGAAAGTGAAGTCAAGAAAACACTCCCATTTATCATTGCAACAAAAAGAATAAAATATCTAGGAATAAACCTACCTAAGGAGACAAAAGACCTGTATGGAGAAAATCATAAGACACTGATGAAAGAAATTAAAGATGATACAAATAGAATGAGAGATATACCATAGTCTTGGATTGGAAGAATCAACGTTGTGAAAATGACTCTACTACCCAAAGCAATCTACAGATTCAGTGCAATCCCTATCAAACTACCACTGGTATTTTTCACAGAACTAGAACAAAAAATTTCACAATTTGTATGGAAACACAAAGGACCCCGAATAGCCAAAGCAATCTTGAGAACGAAAAATGGAGCTGGAGGAATCAGGCTCCCTGACTTCAGACTATACTACAAAGCTACAGTAAGCAAGACAGTATGGTACTGGCACAAAGACAGAAATACAGATCAATGGAAGAAGACAGAAAGCTCAGAGATAAACCCCCACACATATGGTCACCTTAACTTTGATAAAGGAGGCAGGAATGTAAGTGGAGAAAGGACAGCCTCTTCAATAAGTGGTGCTGGGAAAACTGGACAGGTACATGTAAAAGTATGAGATTAGATCACTCCCTAACACCATACACAAAAATAAGCTCCAAATGGATTAAAGACCTAAATGTAAGGCCAGAATCTATCAAACTCTTAGAGGAAAACATAGGCAGAACACTCTATGACATAAATCACAGCAAGATCCTTTTGGACCCACCTCCTAGGGAAATGGAAATAAAAACAAAAATAAACAAATGGGACCTAATGAAACTTCAAAGCTTTTGCAGAGCAAAGGAAACCATAAACAAGACCAAAAGACAACTCTCAGAATGGGAGAAAATATTTGCTAATGAAGCAACTGACAAAGGATTAATCTCCAAAATTTATAAGCAGCCCATGCAGGTCAATAACAAAAAAACAAACAACTCAATCCAAAAATGGGCAGAAGACCTAAATAGACATTTCTCCAAAGAAGATATACAGTCTGCCAACAAACACATGAAAGAATGCTCAACATTATTAATCATTAGAGAAATGCAAATCAAAACTACAATGAGATATCATCTCACACCAGTCAGAATGGCCATCATCAAAAATTCTATAAACAATAAATGCTGGAGAGGGTATGGAGAAAAGGGAACCTCTTGCACTGTTGGTGGGAATGTAAATTGATACAGCCACTGTGGAGAACAGTATGGAGGTTCCTTAAAAAACTACAAATAGAACTACCATATGACCCAGCAATCCCACTACTGGGCATATACCCTGAGAAAACCATAATTCAAAAAGAGTCATGTACCAAAATGTTCATTGCAGCTCTATTTACAATAGCCCGGAGATGGAAACAACCTAAGTGTCCATCATCAGATGAATGGATAAAGAAGATTTGGCACATATACACAATGGAATAGTACTCAGCCATAAAAAGAAACCAAAATGACCTCTTTGTAATGAGGTGGCTAGACCTAGAGTCTGTCATACACAGTGAAGTAAGTCAGAAAGCGAAAGACAAATACCGTATGCTAACACATATATATATGGAATTTAAGGTAAAAAAAAATGTCATGGAAGACCTAGGGTAAGACAGGAATAAAGACACAGACCTACTAGAAAATGGACTTGAGGATATGGGGAGGGGGAAGGGTGAACTGTGACAAAGTGAGAGAGAGGCATGGACATATATACACTACCAAACGTAAGGTAGATAGCTAGTGGGAAGCAGCCGCATAGCACAGGGAGATCAGCTCGGTGCTTTGTGACCGTCTGGAGGGGTGGGATAGGGAAGGTGGGAGGGAGGGAGACGCAAGAGGGAAGAGATATGGGAACATATGTATATGTATAACTGATTCACTTTGTTATAAAGCAGAAACTAACACACCATTGTAAAGCAATTATACTCCAATAAAGATGTAAAAAAAAAAAA
>NW_020837958.1:7166499-7171049 GCF_003676395.1 Aethalodelphis obliquidens | reverse complement strand
CAATTATACTCCAATAAAGATGTAAAAAAAAAAAAAAAAAAAATTGAGAACATATCCCAGGACAATAACCTTCCTTAGCTAAGAGCTTCTCTGAACCACTGTTAATGTATCCTCGTTTCACAGACAGTAAAGAGCAAAATTAATTCTGCAGTCAGAGAGCATGATGTCTTCCTCTCTGGATATACTCAGCCTGTATTAGTTTGCCAGGGCTGCCATAACAAAGTGTCACAGACTGGGTGGCTTAAGCAACACGATTTTTATTTTTTCACAATCCTGGAAGCTAGAAGTCCAAGATCAAGTTGTTGGCAGGGTTGATTTTTTCTAAGGCCTTTTTCCTTGGCTTGTAGATGACTGACTTCTCCCTGTGTCTTCACTGGTTCTTGCTTCTGTGTGTGTTTGGGTCCTAATCTCCTCTTCTCATAAGGACATGTATCATATAAGATTAGGGTCCGTTCATATAGCTTCATTTTACCTTAATTATCTCTTTAAAGGTCCTATCTCCAAATTCAGAAATACTCTGAAGTACTGGGGGTTAGGACTTTAAGATATGAATTATGGGGGGAGGGAGGAAGGGATACAATTCAACCCATAACAAAGCCCAATTAAAATAATCCTCATTTGGTATTGTTCTATCCCAGCGCCTCTGAAAATTTCAGTTCTTACATAAAAGCCTATTCTTGCCGTTCAACAAGTCTTCCCAACCTGAAACCCCAATCCTGCTCCCGAATATAGTGATAAAGTCTAGTGTATGCTGTCTTATACTCCCAGATTACAGGGTTTGGTCCAGGGATTAGCATATGCCCCAAGCAATAAAATAAAATGTAATATAACTTTCCCTAGCAGAATAAAGCCTCCTACTCTTGCCTCTTGGGAAAAAAAAAAAAAAATCCAGTGGGCCAGTGAAGAGATTTTATACCCAAGAAGGGCAAGTCTGAGAATAAGTCAAATAAAGTTGGAGAGCAGAGTAGACCTGAAAGACTGAGCGAATAGCATGTTGGTGACACTTTTTGAGGCTCTGGAACAAACTGTGTCTGGACTTAAAATTATGCCTAGTTTTTCCCACCACAACAATATCCGTTGCTTTAGCCATTTGGAGTCTGACTACCTGTAATTCTCAACGCAAAGAATCCTAACTGAAACAACAGTCTCATATAGATGAAAGAGAGGAGTGACCCTCGGGAACAGGCTGCAAGAATAAATTAGGAAAGTTTCCTCATGCTTTCATCTGTTTGCTCTATGCAGATAGGGTGTCTGTGTTAAGTTTCTAAAAGTCAAGATTACCTAATTAATTCAACAAATGCCTACAAAATACGTAATAGAATCAGATATCGTGCTACAGCATGCATTCTCCACAGGGGTGTTATTGCCCCGAAAGGGATAAAAATCAGTACTTCTGCGAGTGGAAAAATCTTGTTCTATTTTATGTACAAAACACAGTGCACACAATGAATACACAAACATAGAGTATATTGTTGGTATTAGAATTTCATGGGGGAAAGGGACAGTTGGGGGCAGGTGGGGATCTGTCCAGAACAAATTCTTAGGAGGGCAATAATTTTCAAAAAACGTTGAGTAACACCGTGCGAAAGGAAATTGAGAGATGCACATACAAACAAATGTGAACGCAACAGGACTGACTGAAGAGTCAAACCAGTTATGTAGAAAATGATACTGTATCTTATTCTGAAAGCTAAGAAGTCAAGGAGAAAAAGCACATCCTGGTCAGAGGGGCCACATAAGCAAATCTTGGAAGCATCGAAGAGTATACCTCAGCAGGACTGGAGTTGAGGCTGTAAAAGGGAAAGCAGCCAACAAGCCAGGCAGGCATATTAGGGAGGAATACCTTACTAATAGTGGATTAAACACATAAGGCCTTTTCTTCTCTCTGAAAAAGAATTCTGGAGGTAGGAAGCTTCTGGCTTCATTTTAGTAGCTGAAAGCTGTCAAGGTTGGCATTTCTGAAATTCTCTTAGCCTTTTCCTTTGTGTTTGTCACCCCATCCGTTCTAGGTTTCTGGGGCAGCTGCAGACACACACTGAAGACAGGAAAATGGAGAAATTGCATTTATGATATACATCAACTAGCTTTTATCAGGAAAACAAAAGCTTTCCCAGAATAACATCTCCCTCCTTACCCGCTTGATTCATTGGCCAGATATGGGTCCCTTAGCCATGCCCAGGCACAAAGGAGACGGGTAAAATGGAGAACAGAATTGTCATAACTTGTTTAGACGAAGTATCCCAACACGAGAGACAGGCAAGTTGCAGCTGCAAATTTAATCTCAGTAATATTGGGAGGAAATATGTGGGAAATAGAGTTTCAGGCTAAAGAAGAAATGATCTAAAATCAAATTATTCTTTAGTTCTCTGTAGCTAAGACTAGGCATAGAATAAAATTCCAATGTAGTTCCAAAATTATTAAATAGAAATGATAAAATTATTGGAGATTTTTATGTTCCTCTTCATATTTCCAAATTTTCTAGAGTGAACATATATTAGTAATATTATCTAGAAAAAAACAAATATTATAATATTTTAAAAGGAACAGTTCCCAGTAAAATTATTGCTTGGGGAAAAGAACTAGAACTCTTTAAGAGCTAAGCTGGTAGAAAAATTAAGTATAGTGTATTTAGGTAATTGGACTAGAACGCATAGAAACTATGGAGAAAATTAGTGAGGCTGAAGAGGAGAGAAACATTAGGTAGTTTTCTGAAGTCTACTCCTACCAGTGCTTGAAAGCTGATTGCTAAATTTTGGGGAACTTCTAAGCCAGTTTGTCAAGCACAGCCATTATTAAAAATTAAATTATATCATCTGGAGGTTATGTTGGTTGTACTTGTATGGTGGAAATACTAGATAATGCTTACTCCTGAGTATCTCTTCCCAACTCTACTTTCAGTCGCACCAAATTGATAGCCTGAAATAGACCACAGCAGGTGTATTTACACCATGGGGATTGGCAAATACTACAAATCAGAGTTTGATTTATTGTTTTGTTGATTGTACTTAAATGATGGCAAATGTTCTTAATAAAAATGAAACTTATATTGTGTCTTGTCTGTAAACAATATATTGTAATTAGCAGAAGAATTTGGAACAGTGTTTTTCCATCAGCATTATCACAATAATCACCACCTAATTCTTAAAACCTTTTCCCTACTCTTCTCTTAAAAAAGAAAAATCAAGATTTCTTTATTCATAAAAAAACTAAATATGCAACTACCATATGACCCAGCAATTGCACTCCCGGACATTTATCTCACAAAAATGAAAATTTATGTTCACACAAAAACCTGCACAAGAATATTTATACCAGCTTTATCTATAATAGCTCAAATCTGGAAACATCCCAGGCATCGTTCAATGGCTGAATGGTTAAACAAACTGTGATAAATCCATGCCATGGACTATTACTCAGCAATAAAAATGAAGAAATTATCAATACATGCAACAACCTGGAGAAATCTCCATAGAATTATGCTGAGTGAAAAAATCCAATCCCAAAGGTTACCTACTGTGTAATTCCATTTATATCAAATTCTTGAAATGTGAACATTATAGAAATGCAAATATATCAGTGGTTGCCAGGGATCAAGGAATAGATGGAGATGGGAAAAGGCAGATGTGGCTACAAAAGGAAACCATTAAGGATCTTTGCAGTGATGGAAGTGTCCTGTATCTTGACTATCAGTATCAATATCCCGGCTGTGATGGTGCAAGATATTTATTATCATCGGTGAAAACTGGATAAAAGGTATATGGGATCTCTCAGTATCATTACTTATGACTACATGTGAATCCACGATTATCTCAAAATAAAAAGTTTAAGGGGCTTCCCTGGTGGTGCCGTGGTTGAGAGTCTGCCTGCCAATGCAGGGGACAGGGGTTCGAGCCCGGGTCTGGGAAGGTCCCACATGTCGCAGAGCAACTAGGCCCGTGAGCCACAACTACTGAGCCTGCGCATCTGGAGCCTGTGCTCCGCAACAAGAGAGGCCGCGACAGTGAGGCCCGCGCACCGTGAAGAAGAGTGGCCCCCGCTCGCCGCAACTAGAGAAAGCCCTCGCACAGAAACGAAGACCCAACATAGCCAAAAATAAATTAATTTAAAAAAAAAGTTTTAACAAAAAAATAGAAAGATACCAATAGTTTATCAATTGTACAGTAACAAATAAATTGCAAGTTGAAAAAAATGAAACCTTAATTCCCCCCCCCGCCTGTCTGTCTGCTCTTCTCACTCTTTTCTTCCCTCTTCTTTTTCTCATTGCATATATTCCTCTTTGATTATATCATCTGTTCTCATAGATTCAATTACCATGTATAAGTTTTCCAAACATGTACTCACTCTTCTCTTGAAACTCTAAACTCAACTACTGACTAGTCGTACCCCTTGGATATCATATAGTCATTACAAACTGGGCATGTCCAAAACTTAATGCAAAAGCGATTCAGTGGAGAAGGGCTAGTTTCTTCAACAAAGTGTGCTTAAGCAATTGGATATCAATATGAAAGAAAGAAAGAAAGAAAGAAAGAAAGAAAGAAAGAAAGAAAGAA